>NC_042615.1:201175577-201475577 GCF_901001135.1 Rhinatrema bivittatum
GTAAACAGAAGAACAGACGCAACATACCTGGTACAACATACCCCAGGTTTCCAAAAACCGCAATTGCCACACCACTCTGTGGTTGTCGAATCAGCTCAGAAAAAGGCCAGGAAACAAAAACCACACTCTTCTGCCCTACCAGGAAAAGAACAGAAGTTCTTAGATACCTTAGGGAGAAAGGTTTTTCAGGGATCCATGCTGGTATCTTGCATTGCGGCATACCAGCTTTATATGACGCAGTACCAAAGAAACTTGTGGAAGCAAGTTCAAGATATTGCTGAGGATCTCTCTCGGCAACAACTGGCATTGAATATTCTAATTGCAAAAGGGCTTGAATCTGGAAAACATGAGGTACGGGCAGCTTACAACTCATTTGAGACATCTGCCCGCCTATCAGCATCTGGGATTAATGCAAGGAGGAGGGCTTGGCTCAAAGCCTCTGACCTCAGACAAGGAGTCCAGGAGAGACTGACAGATCTCCCATGTACTGGAGAGAATCTCTTCGGAGAAAACATTCAGGACACTGTCTTCCAATTAAAAGATCACCACGAGACACTCCGTCAACTCTCTGGACTACCATCGGATCAACCATCCTCAATAAGAAAAACGACCAGAAGGGAAATCAGGAGACCCTTCTATAGACCTAGAAGATATTACCCACCTGCTTCTTCAGTGCGTGCCTACCGTCCACCACAAAGGGGATGTGCACGCCAACCAAAACAGACAAAAACCCAGCCAGCACCACAAACTGAGCCAGCAGCTGGTTTTTGAAATATATCAAGAGAACAGAAGCCACTCCATAAATCCCATGCCTCTCTTACCTGTCTGAGGTCGACTCCATCATTTCAAACACCAATGGAGTCTCATCACAAAAGACCAAGGGGTATTAACCATACTGAATCAGGGATACCGTCTGAAATTCAAAACAATGCCCCCGCATTCGCCACCCATCCCACTTTGGACAAGCACTGTCATCACATCTCAACTTCAAGTAGAACTCTCAACTTTGCTGACTACCAGGGCTATCGAACCAGTTCCCCGGTCTCAACAAGGCAAGGGGTTCTATTCCCGCTATTTCCTAAGTCCAAAGAAAACAGGCGGCCTTCGCCCTATCTTAGACCTCCGCAATCTCAACAAATTCCTTCAAAAAGAAAAATTTCGGATGGTATCTCTGGGAACCATCCTTCCATTGCTTCAACGGGGAGATTGGCTCTGTTCTCTAGATCTTCAAGACGCTTATGCACATATACCAATTTCCACACAACATCGCAAGTATCTACGATTTGTCGTGGGAAAACATCATAAGAGGCAGAGGCAAGTCCTACCATTTAGACTTGCCTCTGCTCCTCGAGTATTCACAAAATGTCTAGCAGTGGCTGCTGCACAACTAAGAAAAAACAGCATTCATGTTTTTCCATACCTAGACGATTGGCTAATCAGAAGTCCATCCAGGCAGGGAGCTCTGTCTGCCTTGAAAAGCACAATAATACTATTACACTCCCTGGGATTTCTAATCAACTATCAAAAATCCCACATTGAGCAGTCTCAACTCCTCACGTTCATCGGAGCAGACCTCGACACCACAGTGGCGAAGGCTTTTCTTCCAAACGACCATGCCAACAATCTAGCACGCTTGGCGAACTCTATAACCCAATGCCAGTTCGCCTCTGCCCATCGGCTTCTAGTGCTGCTAGGACTCATGGCCTCGACAGTACATGTTACCCCTATGGCGAAGTTAGCCATGCGAAGAACTCAATGGACTTTGAAATCTCAATGGCTTCAAGCTTTCCAACCATTGTCGTACACAGTTCAAATCACCCACCAATTACGCCTATTGCTCCACTGGTGGACAAATCAAACAGCCTTAAAGACTGGCCTCCCTTTCCAGCAATCAACTCCGCAAGTCGTTTTGACCACGGATGCCTCCAACTTGGGATGGGGAGCTCACGTCAACAACCTTCAAACTCAAGGGACGTGGACTACACTCGAAATGAAGTGTCAAATAACCTTCTTAGAACTTCGAGCGATACTATATGCCCTTTATGCCTTCAAAGACTGCCTCTCAAACAAGACTGTGCTGATACAGTCGGACAGCACAGTAGCAATGTGGTACATAAACAATCAGGGAGGTACAGGCTCTTATCTGCTCTGCCAGGAAGCAGTGCAGATTTGGGCTTGGGCTCTAGAGCACTCCATGCATCTCCGAGCCACTTATCTGGCAGGCATACGAGACGTCCTAGCGGACGATCTCAGTTGACATTTCCATCCCCACGAATGGTCTCTGGATCCACGTGTAGTGAGCAAAGTCTTTCAACGCTGGGGTTGCCCAATCATAGACCTCTTTGCGTCCAAACTGAATCACAAAGTGGAAAGGTTCTGCTCCCTCCACGACCATCGACAAACGTTCTCCAGGGACGCCTTTGCTCACCCCTGGAACACAGGACTTCTATAAGCGTATCCTCCGATTCCGCTCATATCCAAAACTCTCGTGAAGCTACAACAGGACAGAGGGACAATGATCCTCATAGCCCCGTACTGGCCTCGACAACAACAAATTAATCTTTCAACTCAAGTCTCTAAAGTTCTCGTAGCTTCACGAAAGCCTTCCACACGTAAATCTTACCACTTTAAGTGGACAAGATTTGCCAAGTGGTGCACACAAAAAGGTTTTGACCCTTTCTCATGCCCCACTCCTCCTTTTTTGGATTACCTATGCCACCTTTAGTATTCCGGTCTCCAGACATGCTCTGTAAGGGTACACCTGAGTGCAATAGCGGCATATTACAAGGGGAATAAGAGATGCGCCAATAACAGCGCAACCCCTAGTGAGTTGGTTTATGAGAGGCTTACTCCACCTTAAGCCTCCCTTTCGACCACCGGTTACTGACTAGGATCTTAATTTGGTGCTAATGAGACTCTTGCGATCCCCGTTTGAGCCTCTGCACTCCTGCGACGAAACATTTCTTACATGGAAAGTATTTTTCCTAGTAGCCATTACATCTACTAGGAGGGTCAGTGAGTTATTTATTTATTTGTAAGCTTTTATATACCGACGAACGTTGGGAACATCTCATCGGTTCACATAAAACATAACAGTAGCTGTTTTTCTATAGTACTATAGAAAAACAGCGAGCAATGTAACATAAACATATAAGGGAGAACCACTTAACAGGGTAGTGGAGTAAGAGCAAAGGATATGTACTAGGGATGTGAATCGTGTCCTCGATCGTCTTAACGATCGATTTCGGCTGGGAGGGGGAGGGAATCGTATTGTTGCCGTTTGGGGGGGTAAAATATCGTGAAAAATCTAAAAATCTAAAAATCGCAAAACCGGCACATTAAAACCCCCTAAAACCCACCCCCGACCCTTTAAATTAAATCCCCCACCCTCCCGAACCCCCCCAAATGAGTTAAATAACCTGCGGGTCCAGCGGCGGTCCGGAACGGCAGCGGTCCGGAACGGGCTCCTGCTCCTGAATCTTGTTGTCTTCAGCCGGCGCCATTTTCCAAAATGGCGCCGAAAAATGGCGGCGGCCATAGACGAACACGATTGGACGGCAGGAGGTCCTTCCGGACCCCCGCTGGACTTTTGGCAAGTCTCGTGGGGGTCAGGAGGCCCCCCACAAGCTGGCCAAAAGTTCCTGGAGGTCCAGCGGGGGTCAGGGAGCGATTTCCCGCCGCGAATCGTTTACGTACGGAAAATGGCGCCGGCAGGAGATCGACTGCAGGAGGTCGTTCAGCGAGGGTTCCGGCGCCTCGCTGAACAACCTCCTGCAGTCGATCTCCTGCCGGCGCCATTTTCCGTACGAAAACGATTCGCGGCGGGAAATCGCTCCCTGACCCCCGCTGGACCTCCAGGAACTTTTGGCCAGCTTGTGGGGGGCCTCCTGACCCCCACGAGACTTGCCAAAAGTCCAGCGGGGGTCCGGAAGGACCTCCTGCCGTCCAATCGTGTTCGTCTATGGCCGCCGCCATTTTTCGGCGCCATTTTGGAAAATGGCGCCGGCTGAAGACAACAAGATTCAGGAGCAGGAGCCCGTTCCGGACCGCTGCCGTTCCGGACCGCCGCTGGACCCGCAGGTTATTTAAGTCATTTGGGGGGGGTTCGGGAGGGTGGGGGATTTAATTTAAAGGGTCGGGGGTGGGTTTTAGGGGGTTTTAGTGTGCCGGCTCACGATTCTAACGATTTATAACGATAAATCGTTAGAATCTCTATTGTATTGTGTTCCATAACGGTTTAAGACGATATTAAAATTATCGGACGATAATTTTAATCGTCCTAAAACGATTCACATCCCTAATATGTACATGAACTAGCATTTGTCACATATTACAAGCATTTGTCACATATTCACCCTTCACAAGGTTCCTGCATGACCGAGTAGTCCTTCGCACTCACCCCAAATTCCTACCAAAAGTGATAACGGATTTTCACCTCAATCAATCCATAGTCTTGCCTACTTTCTTTCCAAGACCACACTCTCACCAGGGAGAGAGAGCTTTACACGCCTTAGATTGTAAACGTGCACTAGCTTTTTACCTGGACCGCACGGCAGTCCACAGAAAATCTACCCAACTCTTCGTTTCTTTTGACAAAAATAAACCGGGAGTTGCAGTGGGAAAACAAACTCTCTCCAACTGGCTAGCAGACTGTATAGAATTCTGTTACAAAAAAGCAAACATTCCTCTCCAGGGGCGAGTAAAAGCACACTCAGTAAGAGCTATGTCTACATCAGTAGCACACTATCGTTCAGTACCTATTGTTGATATCTGTAAAGCTGCAACTTGGAGTTCACTTCACACCTTTGCAGCACATTACTGTTTGGACAAGGAAGGACGACAAGATTTAGCCTTTGGACAATCTGTCTTAAAGAACTTATTTCCAGTATAGTACCAACTCCTTCTACATCCATCCTGCTGTGATTTCAGGCTGCCTCATTATTTCCAGCAGTACGCCAGTTGTTGTGCTTGTTGCACAGGTTGTATGCTGTTGGTCCAATGCAAGAATGACTCAGCCTGTAGCTTGCTAATCACCCATATGTGAGGACTATCATCCTGCTTGTCCTGGGATAAAGCAAAATTGCTTAGCTTGTAATAGGTGTTATCCCAGGACAGCAGGATGTAGTCCTCACAGAACCCACGCGGCACCCCGCGGAGTTGGGTACGACACGTTTTCTGATTTTATTTTTCGCTCACGCTTACTGCTACAAACAAGACTGAAGGGAGACCCCTGTGGCTGAGAATGTCATGGCATGCTGGGCATGCTCGGTGGGCTCAGTGTGCCAGCCAAAGGTTTCTAGAAACTTTTGACAGACGTTTTTCGTATCAGGGCTCCATCTGATAATGTCACTCATATGTGAGGACTACATCCTGCTGTCCTGAGATAACACACATTACAAGGTAAGCAATTTTGCTAAACCAAGTAAAACTTTCAAAAAAGAAACACTTTTGGAAAATGTTCTTAATGCATAGTAGCAGAAAATCAAGTACTTGATATTTAGCTCTTTGTTCTCTCAGTATCACATATAAGGGTAGATTTAAAAAAAGGACACCAATTTTATAACACACGTGAGCTGGTGCGCGCATGTTAATTAAGGAGCGGACTGGAGGGAACTTCCCTACCCCCTACCCTAACCTCCCTTCTCCTTCCCCTATCCTAGGCCCCCCCCCCCCCCCATTCTTTTTTACTTACTTTTTGCTCCTGCAAAGGAGTTGGAGTAAGTTCGGGCGCCAGCAGGATGCCGGCGCGTGATCCCCCGGCACAGCGGCAAATGGCTGCTGTACCGGACACCTCTTTCCCCGCCCTTCTGCCGAACGCCGGCTCTTGTGCATGTAGCAGGGGTTATGCGCGTGGCCGGACCCTTTTTAAGTTGTGTGCGGTGCGATCAAGGCCCGGCTGCAGGTATAACCCCTGTGTTTTACGCACGCGGGCCATTAAAAATCTGGCCAATAGTGTATTAAATGTAATATAGAGAAACTGATGTAGTGTGAAAAGCATAGGGTCAGATTTTTGGGACATAAAAGTGTAAAAACCTTGCAATTTAGTTTATCTGCACAGTTTTTAAACTATCTTAAGATTTAATTTCCTGTTTAACAAATGACATCAGAGAAAGTCAAACTAATCCATTTATTTTGCCCAATTATTTCTGCCCACACTAAAAGGATATATCCCAGCTTCCGGCCACAGAGCAGCTCTGCTTGTAAAATATCCCTTATATACTTAACAGCCAATAACTCTCCCTTCCCATTTCTAATCACAAAGCTGCTTCCTAAACATCTGCCTCCAAGGTCTCCTTTAAAGCCTACCAGTCAGACATGGCTATGTGTGTGCCTGCATTTCTGCTAGAACTTTCTTTTGCAGCCTGTCAGACAGACCTAGCTGCTAGTTTAATTCTGTAATTGCAGCCTACATCAGTGTTCTGTGTTTGCTTCCTGAACAAGTTTTGGTAGTTTTCTTCTTGACTTCTTCTCTGTTATGTCAATTTGTTTCTCCCATATTCTCCTTGGGATATTATCTGATCAGACTGTTCTAATTCAGTGGAATAAAGCATTTATCTAAATTTTTCCTCATTCATTATTATGCAAGATTGTCCCCTCCTAGGTGAATCAGAATGATACGGAGAAGGGGGCATGGCTTCTTCTCATACTTAAAATTTAGTATCAGTTGATCCCATCTCATGCCACTTATTCCTGACCAGGTTGCTGTCACAATCTCCTCTCTACCACTCACTTCTTTACCTAAAACATAGCATGACCACAGATCTAAACTAACCTTGGCTGGACCACTATCTAGTTCTTGGGCTCAACCTGAGCAATAACCCATCAGCTCCAACCCACTGTTTGAACTCTGGGGAGTTGTAACCTGCTGGTACCAACCTGGCTACCTCCATATCCTGTTGTATCACTAGATCATGCTTCCTCTATCTCTAATTTATTGCAACTAAGGATTCCTTGTTCTTATTTCTTTACTTATCCCTTGCTCCTTTTATATTGTTATCTTTTTAGCTTCTTCCACCTTGTGCGGAAGGGCATTTCAGGAAAAAAATATTAAATTTTTCTTGAGTGGATCCCTTTATAGCTTCATATCATGATCCTTTGCTATATAACTTACTTTCCACTGAAAAAGGTTATCTACTTATGAAATAATACCTAGTAGGTATTTGAATGTCTCTTAATTAAAAATATTTCTGACCAGCCTTGCCAGACTGCCTAAGGCAATATACCACACTAAAAAGAAAATACACTTCATGATATATAAAATAAAATAATGAAAGCGATACATAAAATAAAACTAATAACATTTGATGCATTCATTAAGCAACAATAAAACAAAAACAACATATTTCTGTTAGGGTATATATTTAGGTCCTTGTATGTTTTTTTTTAATAGTATCTGTGCCATTTTAATGGTCTTTCTTTTGAGGTGCAACATCCAGAAATGAACACTATGAGGTCAATATTCTAAAACCCAGAAATGGATAACCTATCCAGCTATCTGTAATGTTAGCTGGCTAAGTTATCTGGGATATTCAGTGGGATAAACATCCCACTGAATATCCCAGATTAAAGTTATCTGGTTGTTACCGGATAATTTTAAATCTATTCCTATATTTTTTGAATATCGCCAGTTAGATGAAAAGTTATTCAGTTACAGTTAGCTGGATTCATTTTTAGCCTTAACTGGCTATATTAAAAAAAAAATATAGCTGCTTAAGTGATGCTGCAGTACTCAAAAGAAAAAAAAAAAGAAGCTTTTGGGCCCAGTGGTCCGAATTACTGATCTCCCCGCAAGCTATGACAAGCTGCTCTACTGGTCCAAGCTTCCCCAGCCCCCAAACCCCTTGAAAAAAAATGAAATTAAATAAAAAAAAAAAAAAAAAAAAAAAAAAGAAGAGGTCCAGCACCAGCCTGTCCTCTTTCCTCTGCATGCTCCCGATTCTGCATTTGTAATGTTTATATCCTTCTCTATAGGCTTCCTTCTCTCTCCATCTCTCCCACTCCTACCCCCAACCCCATCCTTAACCTGCCTCGTACCTTCAATACATAAGATCTTCAGCCTGGATCATGGTAATGCAGGACTATCACAAGTGGATATCTACATTTGATTAAAATAATTTAATCTGATAAGCTTATTATATTAATTAGTTTAAGGGTTTAGTTTATACTTTTGTGAGGTAATCAGTTTTATTGTAGCAGCATAGGTACATAAAGTTTAATACAGTACAGATATTTCTTTTTTTGTTTTTGTTTTTAGTTTGTTATAGCAGCACAAAACAATGTAATGAAAGACGGTATATAAAATATCTAAATAAATAAACAGAACTATGTATTATCTCCAAATCCAGCTTTCACTTGTTAATTATGCAGTTGCCAAACTAATTAACCCAGCTAAAAGTTAATTAAGTCAGTTTTATCTCACTCTTAACCAGTCTGGGTTGCTCTCCTGAGGAGTTCAGGTTCTGTCTCAACATATCATGGATAAATCCAACAAACCCCATATGGCAGATGACAGTTAGAATACAAAGGTCTCACAAATGTCTCCATGAGATATATCAGCAGAAATAGGGTAAAGAAAGTCTTAGCTTTAGTTCTTTCAAGGGATAAGTTGGCAACATTCCTGCTTCATGGTGATGGAGCCGGCTGCTGAGTATAAAACTCAGTCTTACTTGCAGGCCTAATTCTCTGCACAGTCAAAGTTCTGTAAGCAAACCTCTGGAAGCAAAGTTCTTTGGGATAATCACCATCTGTATAATTCAGAGTCCTTTTCTCTGTTTGGAACCTCATTGCATATTCAATTCTATAGTATACAATGTTGATCTTGATTGAATGTTACTACCTTCTATAGACAAGGAATTGGTGGAATGCAAATAATGTCATCTGAGTTCAGATGCATATGAATATTCTTATTGCGGGTTATTGAAGTTTATAAAGTTCATCAGCAGACATAGCTGGTCTCGTGAGTTTTCCTCAAGTAAATGTTCACAATTCTTGTCCAAGGTTCTTCTCTCACGTTGTGAGCTGCTGACAAATGTCTTATATGGAAGAACAATTGCAGTTCTTCTCTTCTGTGTGACTCAAGTCTCATTTGAAGCTGCCAAGATTATCACGAGGCAGAAGACTCCATCTTTGTGTTGCTTAGGCCTGCACTTTGGTTCAGTCTGAGTGCACAGGAGCAGGCCTCAAGTTCAATGATGCACATTCTTGTTTAGGGTCACTAGCATTTATCCTGCAGTAGGAGCCTTCTGCAACCTGGGCCTGGTACTTCTGTCGTTAAGGAGCAAGTTTTTTTAGAGAGCTTTGGTAGGTGGGGAAATGTGGCTCGGTAGGGTCACTTGCCATAGTTTTTTGGGGTTTTTTTTTTTTGGGGGGGGGGGGCAGTTCGGGCCACTAGGTCCATAAATCTTTTTTTTTTTAAGTGCTGCAGTGCTACTTAACCATCTATATTGTTTTGAATATTGCCAGTTAAGGCTAAAGTTATCCGGCCCACGAGACAGATAATTTTAGACCTAGCAGGCACGTCTTGAGTTAACCAAATAACGTATTTGGCTAACTCCATATATGGGAATTAGTTGGATAATTTAGTTGTCTAACTCAACTCTGCTCCAGAACACTCCCAACATGTCTGTTTCTTTTTTGGCTAACATTTAGCTGGAAAAGTAAGGAGAATAATCATACCTTACCATTTAGGAAAGCACTTAAGATGCACTTCTTTTGAAAGGCATACACCTTGGTTGACTAAATTTCATGTCACGAAGGATCTCTCTGCTTGGATCATGATTGTCATGTCCCATGTGATGCATTTGCAGATAGTTTATTATGTCTTTCTTGTACGTTTGTTTTAGACTCATAAGATGAATTTTAAAAGAGATGCATGTGCCAAAATTGAGAGATGGGCGTGCATCTAGCCCATTCCTGTGTCTAACCGATTTTATAAAGTGAGGGGATACGTGTGCACATGTGCTGATGCATGCATATCTCACATTGGAGAAAAAAGAGGCATGGTGTGGGCAGAGCATGGGTGTTCCATGGCATAGCCAAGAGATGTGCGTGCAAGTATCTATGCGCTGGGTGCCCAAGTCCAGTGCCGTGTAAGTTTACTTCTGCTATGGAGGAGGTGTAAGTATAAATAAATAAATAAATAAATAAATAAGCATCTTTAAGGGGATGGGGTAACTAGGAGGAGTGCAGGCTAAAGAACTTGGGTTTGGAGGATCTAGCTCTTGACTGAGCGAACTGGTGGATGAACTGGTAAAACTGGTCATGGCATGGATGCTTGCCTGTTATAAAATTCCCCTACTTGTGCGGGTCGAACTCGTCTTTACGCGGCTGTGTACATCTGCTTGCAAAACTGGTCACATACATATGCACGACTAGGCTATTTTATAACATACGCACGTATGTGCGTGAATGTTATAAAATTGCTGTGTCTTTGGGCATGTGCCTATGAACATGTGCACCCACAGTCCCGTTTGAAAGTTACAGTGTAATGAATGTACTTTTGTACCCTGTCCTAACCACTGGAAGAGCAGGTAATAAGTAAATAAGTAGATTGCCTGAGTTATCTGTCTAAATGTCTTTGAATATTGACTTCTCTATTCTAGGTGACGTCTCACCAGCAACCTCTAAGAGCCTCCTTTTTTTTTCTGCTGGTAATGTCTGTCCCTGGGTACCCTAGCATCCCTCTGGCTCTGGTCACTTCCTTAACACATTATTTTGCTATCTTGAAATCCTTAGATACAATCCCCTCCAAGGTCTCTTTCCTGGTCAATGCATGTCAATATCTCGCCCTTTATCATGTACCACTCCCTTGGACTTTTTTGCATTGAATTTTAACTGTCAAGCATTTGACCACTCATGAAGCATTCTAAGATCATTTTAAAATTCTGTTTGTTCCCTCAGAGTTATGTCCATTGAGTTGCAGATTTTAGGGTCATCTGTAAAGAGGAAAATATTTCCTCCTATCTCATCCACAGTATTATTTATTTATTTATTTATTTATTTATTTATTTAAAATTTTTATATACCGGCATTCATGTTGCAAACACATCATGCCGGTTTGCATATAACAGGGGTGTACAGTGAACAATTCAATAACCTATTTGTGTAGAAGGAAGCAGTTACAAATAACAAGGTAAAAGAACTGGGAGGAGAGAAGAAAAGGGAGAGAATAACATTAGGTATAGGTATTTACATTAGTAATAACATTTTTACATGTGGAAGTGGTAGAATCTGGCTGAATAGAATTAATCGGTGTCCAGGAAAGCTTTTTTAAACAGCCAGGTCTTAAGTCTCTTCCTGAAGGTTGGGAGGCTGGGCTCCTGTCTAAGGTCCGGTGGGATGGAGTTCCATAGAAGGGGGCCGGCTGTTGAAAAGGCCCGATCTCTCAAGGTAATGTGTTTGGTAGTTCTGGCTGGGGGCACTTGAAGAAATCCTCTGAGTGTGTCTCTTGTTGGTCTGGAGGAGTTATAAATTTGGAATGGGAATTGTATTGCTTACAAAGATATCGAACAGAATTGACCCTGGTACAGATCACTGGGGCACTATGCTAATCATTTTTGCTTTCCTCAGAATGAATTCCATTTACAATTAAGAACATAAAAAGTGCCATGCTGGATCAGACCATTGTCCATTAAGTCCGGTATTCTGTCTCTGACAGTGGCCAGTCGAGATGGCAAGTCCCTGGCAGATCTCATATAAGTAGGTCTATTTTCTGTTTAGTCCCAGAGATAGCAATAGCTTTATTTGATCTGCCTGGCTGATAATGTTTTATAGACTGTCCTCCAGGACCTTTTCCAAACTTCTTTTAAACCTGCTATGCTGGTCACCTTGATCACATCTTCTGGCAACAGATTCTACAGCTTGATTGTTCGCTGCCTGAAAAAGTACTTTCTGTGATTTGTTTTAAATCTGCTGGTTGTTAGTTTCATGGAATGTTCCCTTGTTTTAGTATTTTTTTGAAAGGGTAACTAAGCCTCCTTTATTTACCTATTCGATCCCACTCATGACTTCATAAACTTTAATCATGTCTCTTCTCAGCTATCTTTTTCAAACAGCCCTGCATAACCTCTCATCATAGCTGAACTGTTCCATTCCTGTTATCATTTTTTGTTGCTCTCCTCTGCACCTTTTCTAGTTCAGCAAATCTTTTTTTGAGATGGGGTGATCAGAACTGCAGACAGTACTCATGGCACGATGCAACGGCAATATATTTTCTGGGTTTTTTTTCTATTCCTTTTTGGATCATTCCTAATATTCTATCTCCTTTTTAGACCGCCGCTACACAGAGAGCCAAGGATGTCAACATATTGTCCACAAGGACTCCAGGGTTCTTTTCCTGCTACCTAAAAGGTAGATTTTAAAAGGGCTGTGTGTAGGTTATAAAATACTCTTCATGCACACATGTCTGCAGCTGTATGCACAGCTCCTCGTTAAGCGCAGGAGTCCATTGAACATCCAGGGGGGGGGGGGGGGGGGGGAGAGAGAGTGAGCACCTCTTTATAGTGCTCAGTCTGAATCTGTATATATGGACCATTGTAAGGGGGGGCACTTTGATTCGAGGTGAGTTTTTGGGGTTAAGGGGCTGATGTTACAGACACATTCAGATGTATCCATTGTAAAACTGACATCATTAAATCATTTTTGACCTTATAAGTGAGGAAAATTCTAAACAGAGGAGATGATTTGTACACTGCAGTCTCTGCTAGCTGCATTGTACAAATCAACTCCTTTTCATCTCTCTCTCTCTCCTGCTCGAACCGGCATTTGCGATTAAAAACCTTTTCGGTTGGTAACTCGCCTGCAGTGGATTAATCAACGTGCGATGCGATAAATGTATTGCATGTTGAGGAAATTATCTATGCGATAGTCTTGTCCTTTCCACGCTGCTGGGTGCACGCGGAGCTCTTTCTCTCTTACTTTATTTTTGTTATTAATTTAGTTACCTTCGTTTGCTGTTTGGAGGAAGATTCACAACGGATGGTGAAAGCTGGGTCTGTGCTGCTTGGGTCAGACCAGGTGTCTAGGAGGCCAGTCAGCAGGTGTACATTGGCTTACCTTGTTAGGCCTCATTGGAGTAGAGCATCACCTGTCATGAGATTCATCTGCTTGCCTAAGAAAGAAGAATATGTTTCTCCTATCCAGTGCATTGGTCATGTCGATTCAGGTTGCCTGACCCCAGGGTGGAGGTTCATGGCATACTACGGTCACTTTGGATATTGACGAAGCAGTGTTAGTTGCGTCTGGGGCACCAGTGATCCAGCCACAGCACAGTCCAGCTTCCCCATGCTTCATTGAGATGGGGAAGCCTCGGGGAGGCAGATCTCAGGTCTACCTCCATTTTCCCAGAGCAAGACATCTTTCTACGGGGATAGACACCCGCTTAGAAAACAGGTGATGCAATGGGTTTGTTAACCAGAACACCAGCAACTGGCGGCCTTGAAGGCCAGCTAGCTGCCAGCAAGGCTGAGGAAACTGGCCTCACTGTTAGTCACATGGGGCTCAGACCCTTCAACTCATTGGAGATAGGGATGACTTAGGGTTCTAACAATATGTTACAGACCAGAAAACAAAGCGCCAAATTCTGCAAATTTCTTTGGCGGTCCTGGGCAACAGTCAGCATAAAGGAAAAGAAAATGTGACTACCTAAATCCAAGGACTATGGCCTGCGGCTGGATTAGTGGCAGGGCGCAGTGCCCAGCCAGCAAATGTCAACCAGTCAGAAAATGATAGCAACGTCAGTCATGCGATTATATGTAACCTGCTAATAATCGAGGCAGGCAATACGGATGGCCACCGAGAAGCGGGACTTGTCTGGCAGTAGACAGGAGCCTGGGTCTTCACACTCTGAATAGCCATAGCCTGTGCAGGGATTCCACAGTAGACAGATGCAGTGACACCTTACTCCTGAGAATGGGAATCTAGCCACACAGTGGCAGGTTACCTCGTCAGGCGTGGGACTGCCCTAGTACATCTTGGTCACCAAAAGCAACAGGAAATCCAGGCTTCCCCTGTCTGCCCACACAGGCTTCACCTAATACAAGATGCTTCTCTCTTCCCAGAAATGAAGAGACTACTGTATAATTTCCTCATATCCCGCATACAACGAGGACAATTCAGAGACGAAGCTCGACTTGGATCGGTATCACACTCAGGACCTCGATGGTCCATGGAGATCGTGGGACACTTGCCTGGTTCGTCCACCCATTGGGAAGCTAACGCCCATGGACATATGAAACTTGCTTTCAGGAAGGGTGATCCTTTCTCCACTCAATGCATTTCTGCTAGCATCCAGCATTGGGGAGGTTGAAGGACACATCAACATACTTGAATCTACTGATCCGGAAGCACGGAGTGGGGGGGGGGGGGGTTCCAATAAGTACCCTGCTTGGAAGGACTACTATGGTAATTGCGCCAAGCATGCAAGGTGGAGTGGAGAATACAGCTTGAACCTTCTCTGCTATCCATGAAGCATGTAGAAGATTTTCTCCCTCATGCCAAGCAAGAAAGGCAACTGCATCGGACAGGGCACGTCAGCACCATCGCAGCCTATCATCTCCTCAGGATGACTCCTTAGTGTCATACCTAGCGTTGAACTCCAGATTGCAGAATGATCCCTCGGCTAAGCCAGCAGTCCAGGAGATTGGCCCTGTGAAACTCTAGCCTGAGCCTGACTCAACCTGGGTTTCTGCTATATTCATCGTCTGACAGCTGTCACCAGGGACATCGTGCCGTGGAGAAGACCGCCTGGGTTGCCCTCAGTTCAGGAAAGAGGGTCAGTGAATGATGAGCGCTTATCCACTGCTTCATCATATCTCGAATCTCGCTGTGACAGGGCAGTGCTATGAACGAGTCCTCGCTCTTCCTGGGGTTATCTCGGCTCTCTGTCTTACTCAGGTGATAACAGTCTCCTGGAACCGCTTAAGGCAGACGCAGAAGTGACTTCACACTTTGGATCCCAAATCTGCCAAACCTACTGTGATCACTGTGTACACTCGTAGTCTAGCACTCTCAAATGGGGCGTCCTTCAAGATGAAGTGCCTGGGCTCTGGGTCCTAACACATGCTGTCTTGCTCTAGCAAACAAAGCATTCTGATGCTGTGCCGGGGCCACCAACACAGAGCAATTGAGGCATCCATCGTACCACAAGGGATGCGCTCATTATGGACATTCGCGAGCTGCCATGCGAACCGTTGTTGATGCTTACACATTACACCACTGCTGGTCAGCAGGTGACCGTAGAGGGTAGAGCGGATCGACCCATCCACTGTTAAGGGAAGTGATAGACTGTCCGCGACCACGGGTCAGGTTGATTGCGTCATTGAAAACTGGAAGAGGCAATACGCTGCCCGCAGGAGGCACCGATGCTCCAACCTTCCAGCTTGGGACTCCCCAAAGTCATGGTTAATTCAACCTGCTTATCTGCGCAAAAGAGCAAGTTTGCTCACCGTAAACGGTGTTTTCCGTGGATATCAGGATGAATTAGCCATGTAATTCCCACCCGCCTCCCCGGACAATCTCCTATTGGACTCCGTCCAGAGCTTGGATAACAGACTGAGGCAGAATGGCAGTCTCACATAGGAGATACTCCCACACGGGCACATAGAACACAGCTCTGTGTGCTTTGAGAAAGCTCCGTCACCTAGAGGACCGGAGGTCATTCCCCAAATTCATGGCTAATCCATCCTGCTATCCACGGAAAACACCATTTACGGTAAGCAGACTTGCTCCTTTCCCCTTCTGCTTTCATTTTATCAGATATTTTTCCTGTGCTCTTCTTTCTAAGATTGCTTGTATGTACTGATTGCTGATTTTTTTTTTTTTGGCTGAACAATTTCAGCCACTTGTTTTAAAAAATATATTGGACACTTTTTCCTCTTACTTTTTACTTTCTTAAAATAAAGGCTTATTGCTCTTTCTGTAACTCCTTTTAGTTGAACCCATTGTTCTTGCGCATACTCCCATCCTGCCAGCACCTCCTTAAGGTACATCCCTATTTTATCAAAGCTGTCATTTTCAAATCCAGGACTTTGATTATGTGTGACTCCGCTTCTTTGCCTTGGCAGCTTTCTCAGATTCTAAAAAGGAAAGAAATTCCAAGAAAAAAATTGTGGAAGTAAATATCCATGCATAAAGTACTTCAGAACGTTTTCCAAATTCTTAAATTTAGGATAACAGTGAATTATTAAAAGAAAGCTATGACCTCTGAACACTATGCAATATAATTTTAAAAAATGCAAATGGAGGCCCATTTTCAAAGAACCATTTCCTGCAGGCAGCAATTTGCATAGTTAAAATTTTTACTTTTAAGGGAGTCTGTGCGTATTTGTAATTTAAACACCCAAAGATTTGTCTGGCTAACTCTCATATATGGTCATTCATCAAAATGTGTTAGGGCATTATCGCGGACGTTAGGGCCCTAAAGGGCCTTATCTTTCGCATCACGTGATGCGTATGCAAATTTCGAAAATTGTCAAAATTTAGTCTCTCTCTCTCTTTTTGTGATATTTGTGTATGCCTGGGTGCTTCCAGTGGATGAAGAGAGCAGTTGATTATAAACTATACCCAGTTATTTTTTACTCACACATACATATTTATGTGTTTGACTTTTGCCTTTTAAAATATGTGTTGCTTGCGAGTGGCCTATATACTCACATATATGGGCTTTTTAGTGCGAGCAACACTTTTAAAATTTGGCCCAAAATTAAAAAGAAAATGTATTTTTGATTGATATATTGTGATTATTGCTTATACATGATACATCCTTTGGAAATATTGCCTAGTCACAGAAAATACAATTTTTTAAAAGACTTCATTAATTTTTTGACACCTTTTGGTATACAGAAACTGGATACATTGCACTGTGGGGGAGAGTGGGGGAGGCCAGTGCCCGAACTTATAAATAAGTTAACACCACCTCCTGAGGAATTAGTAATCTAACATGGACCCTGAGGCTCCTGCATTAGATTTAAAAGACCACGTTAAAAAAGCAATAGTTGAAATGGGCTAAGCTTTGTGACATCCACTCAACTTTTGTTTTTTTGGCATGGCAATTTTTATCTTTCCCTGGCCCTTTAAATCTAATACAGAAGCTTCAGGATCCACACTAGCTAACTGATTCCTGAGGAGGAGGTGTTAACTTATCGTGGTTGACAACTTTTAAAACTTCTCATGCCATGTTCTCCTTTAATTTCTTGCTTGGTTGTATTTGGAATTTTGATTTTTAAATTTGTATGGAATGGGCATGTAAATGTATGGAATGGGCATGTAAACATCAAACGTTCTTCAAGTAACATATCTTCTAGAGATTTTCAACATGTTAGCAGGTCATCTCAGTAGGGTGCTTCACCTACACATATGGTCCCTTCAACAATTCAACTTTCGACAGACTGTTCAGTCTATTGGAACTTCCAGCAATCACACCCTTCACATCAGAGAAAAACATAAAAATGGAAAGATTTTGCTCCCTTTTTCCCAGTGAGCTCAGATCTGCTCAGGATGTTTTTCTGGTCAGTTCAGATATCATGTTCACTTTTTACCTATTCCATTGATTGCCAGGATGGTGCAAAAAGTACTCAAGGACTGGGCCTGTCTGTTTCTTATTGCTCCAATGTGGCCCAGATAAGTTTGGTTTGCGTACCTGTTACAGCTGTTCAGCACCCCTCTAATCCATCTTGGAGCAGATTTATGTTTACTAAATGAAGAAGAAGAAGGATGTCTGTATCATCCAAACATTCTCTCCCACAACCTGAGAGCACGAATATTGACTGCTTGCTGATCTCCCACTTCGTCTTATCCAAAGAGATTGAGGATATAGTTGGGTATGTCAGGAAGCCATCTACTAGAAGAGCTTACAGATTTAGGGGGTCATTTATCAAAATGCGTTAAGGCATTTTCGCATGCGTTAAGGGCTTATCGCATGTGAAAAGCCCCGTTAACGCATGCGATAGGCCCTTAACGCATGTGAAAATGCCTTTAACGCATGCGATAACACCATATTGTATGGTGCGATGCAAATCTGGAAAAGAGGAGGAGTTAAGGGCGGGAGTGGGCTGGGTTTGCCAGTCTGCGAAGTGCTATCGCACAGACTTAATGCCGATTTTAACTACACCTTTTTCAGTGGCATTAAGCCGTGCGATAGCTTGCGTTACGGGGCAGTAAGGTGTTAGTGCATTTTGCAATTCTCCTGAAAGGCCTGCTTTAGTAGGTTTGAAGCTCCCAGAGGGGAGAAGAGAGCAAGCCTAGCCAAGCCATAATATCCTCTCCCTAGATAGGTATTTGTATCCCTATGGGAGGCCCACCTAGTAATTCGAGGTGAGGTTTAGGTATTAGTGTAGGGGGTTAGGGGCCACTTTGACATTCATCGTGAGACATACGAACAGAACAGTGGTCTCTTGTGAAGATTTGATGACCTTCGGAGTGAGGAAACTCACTCCAAGATGATATTTGTGCAAGGTTCTCTCAACCTAGCTTGCTGGACACTCTACCTGGGTAACATCAAGCTAGATAGAGAGAACATTGCACAAATCTCATCTTTGGGTGAGTTTCCTCTCTCCGTAGATCATCAAATCTTCACAAGAGACCACTGTTCTGTTCGTACGTCTCACGTTGAATGTCAAAGTGGCCTCTAACCCCCTACACTAATACCTAAACCTCACCTCGAGTTACTAGGTGGGCCTCCCATAGGATACAAATACCTATCTAGGGAGAGGACATTATGGCTAGGCTCACTCTCTCTCTCACTCTCACTCTTTCTCTCTCCCTTCTCCCCCCCCCCCCCCCCCCAGTGGTTGTATGCAGGAAATACAACAGGTCTGGCATTTATCGCAAAGTCTGAAAACGTTATCGCAATTTGCGCTAACTTAGCTCTTCACATAGGTAATTAGTGCAAATTGCGATAAACTGTCTATTAGCATAAACCATGCCCCTTTTCCTATCGCAAGCGATACTTATCACATTTTGATAAATCCAGGCCTTGATTAGAAATGGTTCTTGTCTTAGTGTCAATAGACTTCCTTGGACCATTCGCATATGAATCAAAAACTTACTTGCTCACTCTGTCTTCCTCGGGTTTCAGTACCTCATCAGTGGAAGTATATCTGAGTGCCATAATGGTCTACCATTTTCAAATTGAGGGTCGGCCAATCTATACTCCTCGATTGGTATCCAATATTCATGAAAGGCTTAGAGCATATTAAATAATCAGTGGTCAAACCTCCTGTTGCATGGAACCTGAATGTGATTTTTGGCACAACTAATGAAGCCACAGTTTGACCCATTGGATTCTGATTTTCTCAAATTTCTTACATGGAAAATATTATTCCTAGTCACAATCACATCAACCAGAAGAGTCAGTGAGCTCCAGGCTTTAGTTCTTTACTCTCTTTATATGCAATTCTTCTATAATAGGGTAGTATTTCACATACAACCAAAATTTTTTTTTTTGTTTTTTTTTTTTAAACCAAAGCTAGTATCTGTTTTTTATATTAAGCCTTCGTCTTATCTATATTCTTTCTGAGACCACATGCTGATGAAGGTGAAAAGGCCCTTCATGCCTTAGAATGTAAAATAGCCTTGGTTTACTACAGGAAAACAAATTGTCAGGCATCACAGCTATTTGTCTCTTATGATCCTAACCATCTGGGCATAGCTGTAGCCAATTGAACATTGCCCAGTTGGCAATCAGACTGTATTGCATATTGTTATATCCTAGCAAGCACCAGATCACAGAATCTATAAAGGCTCATCAAATGAGAGCCATGGCTGCATCAGTAGCTCATGTCAGAGCTGTACCTATTGAAGACATCTGCAAAGCTGCATCTTGGTAATCAGTGCAGACCTTCATGTTCCATTAACATTTAGACAATGTAACAGAAAATGACAGTAAATTTGGATAAGCAATTTTGTGAAGTCTGTTCATCCAGTAGTCCACTCTCCACGGTGGAGTCTGGATTGCTTATTTGGCAAACACTCCACTGCAACCCTCAGTTTAGGACTTCTTGCATGCCATAGCTAATTCAGCCCAGCTTGTTGACAAAGAAAGCAAGTTTGTTTACTGTAAATAGTGTTCTTTGTGGACAGCAGAATGAATTAGCCATGCTAAATTACCACCCACCTCCCTAGAGAGTTGACTACTTAAGTAGACTTAATTATGATATTGACTGAGGTGGCTCACGAAGCAACTATCATACAGGAATTCCTGCACATGCTCAATAGTTCAAAAACTCTATAAGCTTAGAGCAGTATTTCTGAACCCTCTACTGAGGCACACCTAACTAAACAGGTTTTTAGGATATCCATGATGAATATATATGAGGAGATTTGCTTTCACTGGGTCTCTGAATGTAAATTTATCTCATGCATAATCATGGTGGCAATCCTGAAAACCTGACTAGGTAGGCTTGTCTCCAGGAGAGGGTTGAGAAATGCTGGCTTAGAGAGAAAGATCCGTTTGGCACCGTCAGATGTTTAATTAATCCTGTTGTCTACGGAGACTACTGTTTACAGTAAGCAAACTTGGTTTGCCATCAAAAAAGAGGTGGTCCAGCACTGGAAGAGTTCATATTCAATCAAAAGAATAGAGAACAAGCTAATTCAGTCTCGAAACCAGAACAACAGATTGTGCAGCTAACCACTGTCCTGCAGGGAGTTGGAGAGTCCGAATTCTGCTTGAGTTGTATTGCTGCCATAGACTAACTCGGATAAATTCCAGAAAAGACCTGGAGTGAAATATAAAATAATCCAAGCTTTACTCATTTCTTTTACTTTTATTTTCTTCAAAATTATAGTTAAGGGGTCAATGTACTAAAGTGTATTTAACAACAGCCATTAATGTTCGTTAATTAGCTCCCATTAACTGCTTATATGAATGAATGCAAATTAATTTTGCATTTATTTACAAGTGTTAAATTTACAGATTAATGTGGACATTATTGCAAAAACCTAACTATAGAAGTGTAGTTTTTTGCATTAAGAGGTCCATGTTAACTTTTGCAAGTTTTAATGTACTGTATTATATTTCTGTGCATTGAAAGCTAATGAATTGTTATAATTTAGCATTTCATTATCTCATTAACATAGCTTTTTGTATTAGAACTCTCAAAAGCTGACTTATATGCCTTAAAAGTGATGGTAATGTTACAAACTAGAATGTGTATACTAAAATGTGTTAACCCTTGTGATTTCAGTAGCACCCTTAAATGCATTGGCCCCCAAGATTGCATTTCTTCTTTTATGTCTAAGACAAAAAGTGCCATGAAACTGGGTATTTCTATGCAAAATGAAACACACGATAGATAATAGCATAAGAAAAATAAAGTCAGAATTTTCTGTTTGGTCCAGGCTCTGTGAAAATAAATGAAAATAACAAGAATAAAAAATACTGAGTTGAAAACATGCACATCATGTATAAGACAAGATCATTTATTTTTCTATTTTGAATTGATAATTTGTGGTTATACTTTTATTTTTATTTTCTTAAGTAGCCTCACTATTCTACCTTTTTCTCCACTCGTTGGATCTCTAAGTAGACTCGTGTCAAACTCACATTCACAATAGATATATTGTAAACAAAAATTAACCCAGGTTACATAGGAGCTACACTCCTATTGATTTATAGCTCCTTGGCTGGTCTTGGGGCATTGGTTATCTCTAACAAATATTGGGGGTAGGAATTATCAGGCACCAGTGTAACTATGGATGAATGAATGATTTCTGCTCTTAGAGATATTAACCAGATCCTCTCCCAAATAAAGACTAATAAGTCAGATTTTGAAACAGCCTTCATGACAGATGAGAGCAAGAAGGAGAGTACATCAACACTAATTAACAATGTTGACTGTATGTTCGCTTAAGCTTTGATTGATCATTCTTGGAGTGCCATCTCTGTGCAGGAAGTGATGTGCTGTTATTGTGAAATTAAAGATTATTTAATGCATCTTCTAATTTGTGCTCAATGCTCTCAGTGGCACTATATTAATATTAGCCTTGCATTGTTGAGCTTTTTTGTATTTGGCCTCCCTCTAGAATTGTATTTTTACACTCTAGTTGGAAATGTACAGTACTTCTGTTATAAAATCATGAAGTATTTGTGTAAGATTTCTTCTGCAGTTAGAAAAGTTGCACACACATTCTTCTGTAATGATTTACAACTGGAATATTCTTAGTTATTATGGGGGGCATAGCTCAGTATGGATAGTGTTTGAGCTCGTAAAACAAAAAATTCTTCAGTACTTCCCAAATGATTACCAAGTTTTTCAAATGGCACTTTGCAAAACTTGGATAAAGGTAACAACATATGTATTAAATAAATGCTTAGGATATTGACTAAAACTGAGGCCCAGTACAGGGAACTACTCTCTCCGGTATTGAAAAATATTGGCTCCTGATTTCTTAATCAAGAATTGCACAGATGTCCTGTGCAAGATCAGAAATTTGCAGGCCTTTATGAATTTGGGATCCGATTCAACATGTTGGGCTTTGGTTTACTGGAAAAGACCAAACTGGCCTTTCTGATGACTTTGGCCTTTGTGGTGAATGAATCCCAGATGCTTGGCCACAAATTGCTTAAGTAAAAGAAGTAAATGGGTCTCATGCTGTTTAATTGTACCCTTTTTTTTTAAACCATGTTTATAGCTTGCAAGTTTGTTTCTGCACTGACTTGTATTCTTTTTAGCTCTTTTTTCATTTTACAAATGTATTTGTCTTTATAGCAGGTATTGCATTAGTTTTTAAAAACAGATGTTTTCCAGCTATATTTTGTGCTCTAAATTCTGATGAAACTCTGCTACAAAATACCACCCACATTCGTTTTTATCTGACCCGTAGATCTTTTTTTTCTTATTATTAGCCTGGTCTCAGGTGCTTATTTTCTAGGACAGTGCTGGTCTATCCTACTGTCTCTCTTTCTGTCTCCCATCACTATCCCTTCTGCTAGGATCTCTTTTCTACAGATTTTTTTTCCCAAGATTATTGGCTTATGAGCATGGAAATGGTGTCTGTAGGCAGTTCACCTTTGCTTTGATCCTACTCAGACTCTAACATCAACCTGATTTGTTTACTGCTCGGAGAATCAATTGAGTGCACCATACGTAGTTCTAACTACTGCAGCTCTACCTTTTCATCACCAGAATGTTGCATTAGCGCAACAGCTGTTACAGCAGGCAAAATATGTCAGATTATTTGTGTAATATTGTCACACAAAATATTTTTTCTTATTTGAAAGGAGCAATCTCCTCATTCGCTGGCCTCCTTTCCTATGATATTTCCCTCCCAGGAAGGGCACTTATTATATTGGCTAAATCGCCTTTCAATCATAATGGCCAATGAGATTCAATGAGATTCCTTGACGGTCAACTAAGAATTACCCCTCCCCCCCCCCCCCCCCCCCGAACCCAGGAACTCAAAACATATGAACATGCAGAGTCTGCTACTAAGCCCTGCAAAGTGCACACTGTGAGCCTGGAATATAATTTTGTCCAAACAGGAAAAAGATGGCCACCAGTAGGAAGTATAGGCCATAGAGCTGGGAGGACAGAATAGAAAGGGCCTCAGTGGACTCCTGGGTCTCTGCTGGTGGGAGGGATGTACTGCCCATTGGGGCCTCATAATATAGGCCCCAGTTTCCCATGTACTTCCAGCTTCATTTAAGGAGGGCAGTTTTACCTTGGGTAAAGTCTTTTGAATATTGCCCTCCAAAAAGAGAATTTTGAAACTGGTACACAAGTGCGAATCTACATGCTTTCATTGGCCTATGCACAGGGACACAGCTATTTTATAACATACACGTGTATATGCACGCATTTATAAAATACCCTGGCCTAAATTTTAAGTGGGTGTGCGCAAATCCCAATTCTACCACATAAATGGGGGGCTTTTAAAAGGGACATGTGCCACTGCATTTGCCAGTTTTACCGGTTTGATCCTAGTTCACCCAGTTAACAGATAGGTCCTCCAACAACTCCTGGTTTGATAGCCTGTATACCCTCCAGTTACCCCAGTCCTTTTAAACCACTTCGAAATGGCTCATTATTTATTTTATTTTTTAATTATATGCCATCCATAGCAGAAGTAAATTTACGTGGCAGGGTGACTTGGCACATGCCGGATCGCGTAAGTATTTACGCACGAATTTCTGGTCCCAAAACGCCCATGATCAGGCCATGGCCCACCCCTTTTTGAGAGATTCTGAGCTATGCACGCAACAGCATATACACACATATCAGCTGAATTTTAAAAGCCGCTCGGCACATGTGAGCCCAACATACTCGTGCATCCCCTAATTTCAGTGCATGTCGGGCTTTTAAAACTCACCTTTACATTTTTGAAAGCTATTCTCTGAAGACCAGTAGAATTACTAGTCATACACATAGGTGCTGCAGTTGCTGCTTGTCGCTAATTAGATACTTTCTAGAGCTTCCCTAAAATGTATTAGAAAACAATTGTGGGCATGCATGGTAGTTCCTGTGCCTTGGATCTTATGTCCACATAGCTGAATGGATATTTTTTCATCAAGTGTAGTGGTTTTCTGATTTTTATCTTAGCTTTTGGTTGATTTTTGCATTTAGGCTTTTTCTATAGCTCAGTTTATCTCTGCAAACATTTTTATGACCTTTCTTGTTCAATAGTCAGAAATTAACGCCTGCCCAACGTGTCCCTTTTCCCAACCTGTGACTGTCAGCAGGTTTGGAAACAGACGCTGGGAAAATAGAGCATCGGTTGTCAAGACCTGCTGACAGCCACCTC
The DNA here is from genome assembly GCF_901001135.1 of Rhinatrema bivittatum. NCBI lineage: Eukaryota > Metazoa > Chordata > Amphibia > Gymnophiona > Rhinatrematidae > Rhinatrema > Rhinatrema bivittatum. The sequence continues at coordinate 201,200,316 of NC_042615.1, forward strand.
TTCGCTAATAAGGAGGCGGTAGGGACGTGCTATTGTCCCTAGTGCCTCCTTATTAGAGCGACCCCTTATTTAAATAAAGAATTGCGCACCCAGGAGAGGTAGCTGGGCGTGGGTCGGGAGAGCGGGTGCTCTACACTCTCCTGCGATTCTTAGGGGGTAATTTTCAAAGGAGTTACGCGCATAAATGTAACTACTATTGTAGCAATTTTCAAAAGCCATTTACTCACGTAAAGTGCACTTATGCGAATAAATCCTATGGACGATTCAATGGCATATATTGTAGCAATTTTCAAAAGCCCACTTACTCGAGTAAAGTGCATTTACATGCGTAAAACCCAGATTTACGCATGTAAATGCTTTTTAAAATCTGGCCCTTATTGTATTGACCTGAGAGTGTGAATTTAATAAATAAATAAATAAGAAGGGAAAAAACTATATGCCTTAATGTCTAAAGGTCCTTATTAAGCTCTTCCACTGTTATGTAGAGCTTATTTTATTTCTGTAAAATATTGGACTTCTGGGGGCAGTTTTTCAGTGAATCATTCAGACCAGGATATATCTGGAGATTCTCTAAACTTGGATTTTGGCTATTTCACTTTACTTATTTCCTTTGTCCTGGAACTCAACAGAGACCTTTGACGTGTTAAGCTATTCTTTTCATCCATAAACAGAAAATAGAAAAACAATCCTTAGTTATAGTGTTAGATTTTCTATCTCTTCAGAAATTAAATGCTACTTTTTTGGGTACCTTTATTAGGTTGTACCCAGATGTTTCTCCAGAGACAGGCAAAAAGGAAGACATTTTTAATCCTAAAAATAATGTGATTACTCTGGGGGCTGACTTTGGGTTGAGATACTCAGCAAATTGCAGAATGAAAGTATAAAGATAACTTTTACTTTTCTGGGGAGCTAGATTAAGTTTTGACAATTTCTAAGAATAACTCTGCTGTATCAGAAGGCTCTTGAACTACATTTGATCTTGATTTTGGAATGCTAGACTGAGCAAGTAACCAGTTTATCTCCTATTACAATAATTTTTGTATTTTTTATTGTTCCCTCTCCAGTCTGTCTAGGCTTGATGAAACAGTGCATATCAATGTACGAACTGTTTTTAATTGCTGATTTGTGGGTGTGTTCTGTTCTACATTCTCTTGTTTTTGAGTAATTATCTTTCTCTTTAATTTAATCTTATATGAATATAAGAATTGCTATGCTGGGTCAGACCAAGGTCCATCAAGCCCAGGATCCTGTCTGACAGTAGCTAGTGCAGGTCGCAAATACCTGGTAGGTACCATAAAGTAGATCTAATTTCTGTTAATCACTCTGAGATAGAAATCATTTTTTTTAGTCTATCCGACTAATAATGTATTATGGACTTCTCCAAGAACATGTCCAAACCTCTTTTAAACCCATCTATGCTAGTTGCCTTGATCACATCCTCTGTCAACAAACTCCACTGTTTGATAGAGCACTGAATGAAAAAGTACTTTATATTATGTATTTTGAATCTGCTAGTTATTAGTTTCATGGAATGTTCCCTTATTTTTAGTGTTATATGAAAGGGTAAATATCCTTATTTACCCATCACACCCCACTCATGATTTTATAATTTTATGTTGTGTCTCCTCTTAGTAGTCTCTTTTCCAGGCTGAAGAGCCCTAGCCTGTGCAGCTTCTCCTCAAAGGAGAAATGTTCCATTTCCTTTATCATTTGTGTTGCCTTCCTCTGAACCTTTTCTAGTTCTGCTGTCTTTCTTGAGATAGGGCGACAAAAACTACACATAATGCTCAGTGTAGTTAAACCATGGCTCTATACAGAAGCAGTATGATATTTTCTGTTTTATTGTCCATTTTTTTGGATCATTCCTAATATTCTATTTGCCTTTTTGATTATTGCTATGCAGAGCCAACAATTTCAAAATATTGTCCGCAAGGATTCTAAGGTCTTTTTCCTGGGTATTGATTTCCAGTACAGAACCAGGCATTGTATACATATACAGTTGGGATTATTTTTCCCTATGTACATCACTTTGCACTTTTCTACATTAAATGTCAGTTGCCCTTCAGTTCCTCAGTCTCCTCGTCTTGCAAGGTCTTTCTGCAGTTCCTCGCAATCCACTGCTGTTTTAACAGATTTGAACACTTTTTTTGTCATCTGCAAATTTGATCTCTCGTTCCCTTTTCCAGATTATTTATAAATATGTTAAACAGTACTCCACTAAGTACATTTCTTCACTTGGAAACGTGACTATTTAGTTCTACCCACTGTTTCCAGCCTTTTAACAAGTTTCCAGTCTGCAATAGAACACTGCCTCCTCAATCATGAAGTCCCTCTTGGAGGGAAAATTGTCAAAAAATTAGTTTGTAAATACGAATAGACCAAAAATAGGCTTCAGCTATTTTTTCCTTTTGCTGTAGCCTGTTTCTGGTCTGTTCATTATAATATATTTACAAACCAATTTTTTGAAATTAAATTTCTCTGTAGATTTGTTTCTCCTGATGAAGCTTCGATGAAACATGGTCCTGTGTCAGGGGACAGAGGAGCATTAATACATATTGCTGATTTTGTTTTGATTTACTTACAATTTACTTACAATTCTTACTAATCACATTTTTGACATTATAACTACGTGTTTTTGGTCACTATATGAATCATCAGACCATTAAATTACTTGCAACTCGCTCCAGTGTGCAACTTCATTATCTAAACAGTTTCTGCTTGCTGCCAGCCCTTCCCCAGTCTGCAACAGCCCACTCCCTCTCCCTCTCTCACCCCCACCCCTTCTTGGCACCCTCACTCCAGGAGACTCATTGGTTTCACAGCCAGCTGACCCTTTGAATAGGAAAGTCCAGCCTACTGAAGCCTCCCCAATACTATATGGGCACTTTCTCTTGGCTCCTCCCATCCTCCATGGAGGCTCTCTCACTTCCAGAACAGCTGCTGTGGGGCTGGGCGTTAATCGCAGTGGCTCCGCAGATATGGTGCTGTTGCAATCAACACCAGTGTCATCTGACTGCCCTGACCAGCCTATTTGGGCATGCCCGAAGCCCCGATAGGCCAGTCTGTTCCTGCATATCACCCCTGGATCCCTTTTTAAAAACCAGTGTCACATGGGCCACCTACCAGGAATTGTGACTGTTCTAAATGATATTACTTGTAATAACTTAGCAATTTCCTGTTTTAATTTTTATAACTCTGTGATGGATGCCATCCAGACCTGGTAATTTGTTACTCTTTAGTTTGTCAATCTAATCTGTAACATCCCCCTTTTTCACAGATTGTTGTTTTTGTTGCTTACAATTTCCATCATTAAAGAATGTTTTGGTGTAGGTATGGTCCCAGCATCCTCCTCCATAGAGACCCAGGCATATAATTCACTCAGTTTGTCTATTTCCTTCTCCTTCCTGAGCACACATTTTGCCCCTCAGTCATCTAGTGCCTTACTGGCAAGTTTTTTCAGAGTCTCTCTTGGCCTGTCTAACTACTGTTTCACATCTAAGTTGCCAGGTTTATGCATTTACTTATTTTCATCATTTATATCTACTTTTCATTTTTTTGAATAATGCTCTTTTAGCTTTAACTTACGCCTTTACCTCCCCTTTAAACCATGCTGGTAATCATTTGATCTTCCTTCAACTTTTTTTAACGCATGGAATATATTATCAGGGATTCCAGAAAGGTATTTTTAAACAATGTCCACATCTCATGCAAACTTTTAACCACTCCTTCTGGTTTTTCTAAATAATTTCCTCATTTTTTCAGTCTCCCTTTTTAAAGTTATATGCTGCTGTAGTAGTTTTACTTTAACTCTCCAGAAATTATCAAATTTGATTGAATTAAGATCGCTATTGCTTTACGCTGCCACCACAGTACCACCTACTTCTACCAGGCAGTGCATTCCACTGAGGGCTAGATCTAAGAATATGCCACTCTTCAGTTCTAGGACCAGCTGCTCCATAAAGCATTTATGGCATCTAGTAACTCAACTTCTCTAGCATGTCCTGATGAGATAGTGACCCAAATAATACCGAGTTAATTAAAATCTCCCATTAATATCATATTGCGAGATTAATTTGCTTTTTAAAATTTTAGCTAGCATTTCACAGTCTGTTTTTTCATTTTGGCCAGGTGGCCAGTAGTATACACCCAATGCTCTACTTTTACCTAGCACACATGGAGTTTCTGTCCATAAGGATTCAACAATGCATTTGATTTGCTGCAGGATTTTTATCATGTTGACTCTATGCTATCCTTTTCATATAGGGTCACCCATCTACCAAGTTTATCTGCCCTGTCATGTCCATATAACTTATACCCTGGTATCACTGTGTCCCATTGGTTATCTTTCTGCCACCATGACTCTGAAATGCCTATAATGTTTATATCCTCTTATAATGCCATACATTCTAACTCACCAGTATTATTGTTCAGACTTCTGTCATTTGCATACAGACATTTTTAAGTATGCTTTTTATTTGTACTTTCACTTTTCTTTGTATTCCCAACTTACCTGTTTACAAATGATAGTTTTAGATTTATTCATGTCTGAGTGTCTTTGTCTATATCTGTCTGGGTTTCTTCAGCCTTATGCACAACCTCTTTACTGGGATAGTTGAACTTCCCTGTTTTTGCAAGTATCTTTGAAAGATACATCTTTTTGAACCATGAACTTCAAAGTGGCTGCCAGCTTTCCCCCATGGTCTAGCTTTAAGGATGCTCTATCGCCTTTTTAAATGTTAGCACCAGCAGCCTGGTTCCACTCTGATTAAGATGGAACCCATCCGTTCAAAATAGTCTCCCTCTTTCCCAAAATATTCCCCAGTTCCAAACAAATCTAAACCCTCTTCCCTGCATCATCATCTCATCCATGCATTCAAATGGAGCTCAGCCTCCCTCTGGGTTCTTACACGTGGAATGGGGGAGCATTTCTGAGAATGCAACTTCAGAAGTTTTGGATTGTAATTTCCTAAGAGCCTAAATTTAGCCTCCAGAACCTCCCTTCTGTGCCTTCCTGTATCATTGATATCCACGTCTACTACAACAGTCAGTTCCTCCCCAGCACTCTCTAAAATCTTATTTAGGTGGTGCCTGAGGTCCATTACCTTCGCACCAGGCAGGCAAGTTACCAAGCAATCTTCATGTCCACCAGCCATCCAGCTATCTGCATTCATAATGATCAAATCATCCACTGCAGTGGCCATCCTAACCCTTCCATCCTGGGCACATGTCCCTGGAGACTCATTCTTAATATGAGAGGTTAAAGCTTCACTTGGAGGCCAGGTCCTAGCTAGAAGATCACTAAGGTGATGGTTACCTGCCAAGTGACCTTGCTTTTTGAAAGCAGCACAAGGGTTGCTTGACTGGAGTTGGGACTACTCTGTTATGTCCCTGAAGGTCTCCTCTGTATTCTTCTCTAAGTCTGGCACTCTAGCCTCTAGAGATTGGACTTGTTCTGTGAGAGCTAGGAGATCTTTGCACAGGGTGCACACGTATAATCTCTCACCAACAGTTATAGAATCATATGTGTGGCACTCTATGCAAAAGACTGGATAGCCCCAACTCGCTGCTGGACTTCTGTCTGTATCTTAATTTTACTGAGTTGCAAAGGTTTTAAAAGCTTATTAAGCAGTAGATATGTCAAAGTCAGGAGGTTTAAATTATTTATTTGGTATATTTTATATCTAAAGTTTTTAAATTGATAACTAGGTTATTTGTTACATAGAAACACAGAAATGACGGCAGAAAAGGACCAAAAGTTCATCCAGTCTGCCAAGCAAACTTCCCATGGTAGTATCTGCCACGCTGGGTAAGTTACCGCCATGTATCAGCCATTTTTGCTTGACATGCTTTGCTTAAGGACTTGGCCGTAGAAGTCATCCTGTGTTTTTTCCTTAATTTCTGAGCATCATACCCCAGACTGTAAAAACGTCATGGCTTGTGTTGGTTGTCTCTGAATCCAAATTTCTCTTTCCTTTCATCCACCACCCCCCTCCTTCAAAGTGGAGAATAATGTTGCAGTTGTATCAAAAGCATCAAAGCTTATTGGTTAAGGGTAGTAATCCCATGCCTTCTGTTAAGGGTAGTAACTGGAAGTTACTAACTGCTGCTCTGTGCTGGTTACCTCATGCTCATCAGTTCCACAGACCATAAAAGTTGGGGTCCTTGTTGGTTGCTGTCTAAATCCAATTCCCTTATTTCCCCTGCCATTGAAGCAGAGAGCAATGTTGAAGTTGCATCAAAAGTATCAAGGCTTATTGGTTAAGGATAGTAACTGCCGCACCCTCAAGTTACCCCCATGCATGCTTTCTTCACTTCCATTAGGATTTTGCCATAGAAGATGTCTTGTGTTTTTTCCCTTATGTCTGTATAACAGTATACTAGACCATGGAAGTCGGGACCCTTGGTTATCATCTGAATCCAGTTTTTCATAATCCCCTGCCATCTAAGCGGGGAGCAATATTGCAGTTGCGTTAAAAGCATCAAAGCATATTGATTAAGGGTAGTAATCTCCATGCCTTCTGCTAAGGGTAGTAACTGCTGTACCAGTATCCCCCTGCACATGTATATCATTTCTGTCCTTTAGCCTATAGAGATTCACACGGGATGGTTTTAAATCTACGGCATGTGAAAATCCTGGGAGATAGGCACGTAGCTGGGCTGCGCACACATCAAGTGCATTTTCAAAACGGCTCGGCCAAGCGTGTATCTCCCGGCTTGCGCGGATGTGCCAGGCATTTAAAAAGGGGAGGGCCGGGGCCTGCCGGGAAAGTGCCATTTTGCGCTGTCCCGATGAAGTGCGCGCTTGCCAGCGTGTGGAAATTACTTCATCTCTTCAAATGAAGTAAGTTCCAAAAACAAACAAAAAAAAAGGTTAATTAGGGTGGATATAGGGGTCAGGGTGGAGAGGGGGAAAGGGAAGTTCCCTCCCAGGCCACGCCTTTATTGGAGCATACTGGGAAGGAACTGGGAAAAGGCCTGATCACGTTGCCACACGTGTTTTAAAAAAAATTCTGCCCCCTCGCGTGCATGAGTACGCATCCATGCACACATGCATGCTGTGATACAAAATCGGGCACATGTGCGGGCATCGGATTTTATAACATATGCGTGGCGTATGTTGATTTTGAGTCATCCCCCCTGGAGTTTCATCTCATAACCCCGTAATTGTATTATTTTCTTTCCAATGGAAAAGGTTCAAATTCCATACATGATTGAAACTTTTTAGGTATCTGAAGGTCTGTATCATATCCCCACTGCACTTCCACTTTTCCAGGGTATACATATTCAGATCCTTCAGCCTCTTCTCATAGGTTTTCCGATACAGATCCCACACCGTTTTCATCACTCTTCTCTGGATCGCCTCCATCCTGTCTCTACCCTTTTTGAGGTATGGTCTCTAGAACGGAACAGAATGCTCCAGGTGAAGCCTCGCCAAGGACCTGTACAAGGGCATCATCACCTCCTTTTTCTTACTGATTATTCCTCTCTCTATACAGCCCAGCATTCTTCTGGCTTTAGCTATCGCCTTGTCACATTGCTTCGTCATTTTCAGATCTCCATATACTATCACCCCCAAGATCCCTCTTTTGGTCCGTACACATCAGTCTTTCACCCCCTCCTCCATCACAGACAGGTCTTTTGGGATTACTGCATTCCAGATGTATGACTCTGCACTTCTTGACATTGAATCCCAGCTGCCAAATCTTCAACCATTCTTCTAGCTTTCTTAAATCACATTTCATTCTCTCTACTCCTTCAGGCATGTTCACTCTGTTGCAGATCTTAATATCATCTGCAAATAGACATACTTTACCTTGTTGATTTGTGAATGACTAACAACAGCACTAAAATTCAGTCAGTCACTAAAATCAGGGTTAATTATATGTTATTCTCAATCATTAATTGATTTTTATTTTGAAGATTTTCTTCCTAACTTGGGTAGGAGGTTACTCCATATAATAAAAACAGTGACTGGGGTATGTGGGAGATGGGGAGAAGGCTGGGTGTGAATCAAAGTAGTGACTAGTTGCTGAAGGACTAATACTCTCAATTTTTCATATCAAGTAAGTAACCTTTGCAAACTCACAATTTTAATACTTATAAAGAAATACTAATCTTTACTGACTCAGAAAATTAATCTAAAGTCTATTTTCCTTAAACACATAAAATTCTTTATACTTGCAAGCAAATACTAACCTATACTAGCTCATAAAAGCAATCCAGTCTCTTCTCCTTAAGTATACATAATTCTTTACACTTACAAACCTATAATCTATACTATGGGGCGGATTTTAAGAGCCCTGCTCGCCGGTGCGCCTATTTTACATAGGCCTACCGGCACGCGCAGAGCCCCGGGTCTCGCGTAAATCCCGGGGTTTTCAGAGGTGGCGTGTCGGGGGGCGGGCCCGATCCGCGCGGCGTTTTCGGGGCGTGTCGGGAGCGTTTCGGGGGCGGGCCCAGGGGCGTGGTTACGGCCCGGGGCGGTCCGGGGGCGTGGCCGCACCCTCCGGACCCGCCCCCAGGTCGCGTCCCGGCACGCAGGGATTTACGTCTCCCTCCGGGAGGCGTAAATCCCTCGACAAAGGTAAGGGTGGGGTTTAGACAGGGCCGGGCGGGTGGGTTAGGGAGGGGAAGGTGAGGGGAGGGCAAAAGAAAGTTCCCTCCGAGGCCGCTCCGATTTCGGAGCGGCCTCGGAGGGAATGGAGGTAGGCTGCGCGGCTCGGCGCGTGCCGGCTATACGGAATCGATAGCCTTGCGCGCGCCGATCCTGGATTTTAGCGGATACGCGCGGCTACGCGCGTATCTACTAAAATCCAGCGTACTTTTGTTTGCACCTGATGCGCCAACAAAAGTACGCCAAATCGCGCTATTTGAAAATCTACCCCTTAGAATATTAATCAAAATGCTATTGGGGTAGATTTTCAAATAGCGCGATTTGGCGTACTTTTGTTGGCGCATCAGGCGCCAACAAAAGTACGCTGGATTTTAGTAGATACGCGCGTAGCAGCTAAAATCTGGGATCGGCGCGCGAAAGGCTATCGATTCCGTATAGCCGGTGCGCGCCGAGCCGCGCAGCCTACCTCCGTTCCCTCCGAGGCCGCTCCGAAATCGGAGCGGCCTCTGACGGAACTTTCTTTTGCCCTTCCCTCACCTTCCCCTCCCTTCCCCTACCTAACCCACCCGCCCGGCCCTGTCTAAACCCCCCCCTTACCTTTGTCGGGGGATTTACGCCTCCCGGAGGGAGACGTAAATCCCCGCGTGCCAGCGGGCCGCTAGCGCGCCGGGACGCGACCTGAGGGCGGGTCCGGAGGGCGCGGCCACGCCCCCGGACCGCCCCGGGCTGTAACCACGGCCCCAGGCCCGCCCCCGAAACGCTACGTCCCGCCCCGAAAATGCCGCACGGATCGGGCCCGCCCCCTCGACACGCCCCCGACACGCCCCCTCGGAAAACCCCAGGACTTACGCGAGTCCCGGGGTCTGCGCGCGCCGGTAGGCCTATTGAACATAGGCGCACCGGCGCGCAGGGCTCTGAAAATCCGCCCCATTATCTCTAAATGTACACAATTCTTTACACTTGCAAACAAGTACAATTACTAACTACCTCACTAAAATAATCCAAAGTCTGTATAGCAAAATTAATAAATAATATAAACAGAAATAAGTAGTAGAAGTATGAATTAGTTGGTTATGAGACATTTTTGACCAAGTTCATTTGGGCCTTACTGTTGAATGGAGACAATCTGGGTTACTGTTTTTTCAGCAGTAATTCCTTGTTTATTCTGAGCATTTTTCCTATATTTGGATGCACTAATTTAATTTCTACATTATATACTATATTTCGGTTATCTGTTTAAATGACGAATATGGGAGGCATCTTTCATCCTTTCAGAGGTACTGCTCCTACAGCAATGTTTTCAGTTGGTGCTGCATGAGAAATGCCTTTGGTGGATCTTGTATGCTTGCTCTTGGGAAATAGGAGGAAATTGTGAATGGAACAAATTTATACAAAATACCATTTGTAAATAAAAAAAAAATATAGAAAGAAAAAATATTCTGAATTTGTTATATTACTTTTCAAGGAAATAGATATAGTTTTTCAGACCCATTACATTTGGAGACGTTTTTACAGGACAAACAGATTGTAGGAGGAAGTTTAGATGGCCCTAAAGAAAGTTGAAGTCTCTCTCCTCTCTAAGAAAATTATTATTTGATGATTTTTTGTAATAATAATATATGTTTCTCCCCCATTTTATTAGACAGATAATGAGACACAGGAAATTATTATATGTAAAGTTTGATATTATGTCATTGCATATTTTGTGTCATCATCATTACTTATATATATTTTGTTTAAAGAGTTTTTGAACAAAAAATTGAATAAAGAAATAATTAAAAAAATATATATATATATTTTAAGTTAGAACTGGATCACAACTTGCAGATTTGCATGAGCTATTCTTTTTCCCCCCAAAAGATGTTGAATATTGAGCAAGCAGATGCTCCAATAATTTAAATATAGTATAAATATTTGAAAGCTAAGATGGTGACTTTTAAACAGGCGTGCAGGTGTACATGTTTGTTGGCCCTCGCCCATGGATGCGGCCATTTTATAACATACGCGCATATATGTGTGCATGTTATAAAATAGCCCGGCCACATGTACATGTGGGCACAATTTTAAGTGGACACGTGTTTGTGCGCGCAAATCCCACTTCTACAGCACACTGTTCTTTTTTGCCATTTCCCAGTTCGTTCCCATTTCGCCCAGTTAAGGGATAAGTTTAATAGCCTCCCTTCTCCCCTGTTAGCCCCTACCTTTAAAAACCTGCTGATGTGTCTAGATTTGTTTTTGTTTTACATGTTCTCCATAGCAGAAGTAAAGTTATATGGCAGGGAACTTTGGCGCATGCCTGTGAGCGTAAGTATTTACGCAAAAGTTTCAAGGTGAAATCCAGGAACGCTCATGTCCTGCCCAGACCTCGCCCACTCCCACCCCTTTTTTTGGAGCTTTTCATTTGTGCACATAGCGGCAAGTATGCGCATACATAGACTGCTTTTAAAATCTGCTCGGTACGCACCAGGCCGTATTTCCCAGTTTTGGCGTGTGCCTGGCTTTTAAAATTCACCTTTAAGAGAGTAATTGGTAAATTCACCTTTCCTGCTGTTCTTAGAAGATCCTTATTTCTCTAGTATGAACAAAAGAAAATGTTGATTGTTGACCTTTTATTCTGCCTTGAAATACTAGGTGGGGTGGTATTCGGTAAGCTAAGAGTGTATTTTCCTGGCCAGAATAAGCCTGTTGAAATGTTTCAACAAGATATTTCATGTTCTGTGTTTTTTTAAAGTGTTTATCCTGTATATTAGGTGACTTTTCTATGTGTAAAAGTTGATCTTGATTTCTGCCTTATACCCTGACAGTCACCTCTGGATAACTAATTGCAGGACGCAGGCAATTATCTGCTACCACAGAGACTAATTATACTGTAATAAAAAGAAAATAATTATTATGTAACGTTTTGCATCTTGACATTGGTTTGGTGGTATATTTTACAATCTAATATTTGGTAAATATGCAATAAAAAAGACTAGGAATTTCTTTATGGTGGGGGTTGAAGCTATGGGATTTAAGTTATGCTGTTTTTTGCTCAGTTCTCTCCTTTCTTCTCTGTCCTCCTCTAAACTGTGACTAAGGAGTAGTCAGGAAGAGGCTTCTTATCTCTGATCTATAAGATAGAAAACAGCAGAACATGATTTTAATTGCCTATTCTATCACACATCATACTCCTCTCTTACCCTTCACATTGCACTTCTCACCCACACAGCCTATCAACATGATATGTTCCATACTGATGCGAAAGCAATGCTGTTTCTTATGCACCATTTCAGCTGGTAATTCATCGTGATAGAATCTTTTTTTCTCTCATTCATCCACTCTCCATTTTTCTCTTCCTTCTTACTCAAGAAAGATAAATTCTTTTACTTGAATATAATACTCAACCTTGAGCTAGACCATTTCTTTGTTTATTTAATGTGCCACATTTAGAGTCTGATTTACTAAGGCTTTTCTTGCATTCTGTGTCTATGGGAAAAATGCTTAATAAATCACGCCCTTATTGAAAATGACAGTTGTGAACTGAAGGATCATGTTTAAGTTTTATTGGGCATAAGTAGGAAAGGAAAGTACAGTAAATCTACAAGTCAGTTTTTGTGCACAGAGTTGAAGTAGTACATTTTTTGCCCAACGATTTAATTTCTTGCAACTTCAGGAAGGGAAACAAATAATGCAACAGAAAAAAATAAAGCTAACAAAATCTTCTGCTAAAGACATTTTGCCTCATGCTTTTTGCTGAAGTTTTTGTTTGCATGATGTTTTGTGGAATTTTTTCCCTTTTCAGCAGATGCAGAAAGTTAACTCCTTGAGACAAAGATGTCTTTTGTAGGATTTTTGCACTTTTGTTTAGGCCTTCCTTTTTGTTCAAAGCTTAAATCTAGCCTTTAACCACTGGAAACTGCACCAATAGCTGATTTAAGGTTTTCAAAACAGATTAGTAAGGTTTTTTTTTAAACTACTGGCAATTTGGTTAATATTTTAGTACATGTTGACTTCAAATTGATTAATTCTCTGCCATTTGAGGCGACTCCTCCTTTACTAGATGGACACTTTTGACCCTAACTAATACGTAAGCTAGAGAGAAATGGGTTTTGTTCTCCTTATCACGCTTTAGTGCTATTTCTGCTGTTTGGCAGGTGCTCTATTCATGGTAATTTTCTTCACAAGTCATTGGTTGATAGCTGATAACTTCCTTTCTAGGAGAGTTGACAGTAAACTCAGCCCTCATACACTTTGGACAAGGTGTTTGCATTGTAGGTGTGCAATCACAGCCCTCACTGGTATCATTACCAGAAATTCATTTGAAGCTACTATATTTTTATCAGCAATGTGATTTAGGCACTTTTTCCTAGGTTGATAAGGATAACATGAATGATGACTCAATTTACTTTGTATAGAAAAGCAATCAAATGATCTTATAATCATTCTTGCTCTATGATTCTAGATGCAAGAGCATTTTATTTCACATCAAAAGTGAATAGAGGATGATTCTGTGTGTGGAGATCAGTGTGCCTGGAAGGATCTATTGAAGTGCTGGGAGCTGATGAAGAGCGATTTGTGGTGAAATACCGTATTTTTCGCTCCATAAGACGCACCTGACCATAAGACGCACCTAGGATTCAGAGGGGGAAAATTTAAAAAAAAAAAATTGTGCTAAACCGGCTCTGCGTCTGGGCGTCTTATGGAGCAAATTAGGGGAGTGCATAGTTTTTTTTTTTCTCCCCATTTTGTTTTCGGGTCTGGGGAGGGCCATTTCGGTCCACTCCCCAGATCAGAAAATTTTTCTTTCTGTGGGAACCCCCAAAACCCAACCCTTTAAATTAACAACCTCCACCCCCCTGACCCCCCCAAGACCTGCCGAATTAATTTCCTGCAACCCCCCACCCTCCTGACCCCCCCAAGACCTGCCAAACGTCCCTGGTGGTCCAGCGGGGGTCCAGGAGCGGTCCGGGAACGATCTCCTGGGCGTGAGCCGTCGGCTGCCAGTAAACAAAATGGCGCCGACGGCCCTATGCCCTCACTATGTCACTGAGACCGACCGCTGCTATTGGTCGGTCTCAGTGACATAGTGAGGGCATAGGGCCGTCGGCGCCATTTTGTTTACTGGCAGCCGACGGCCCTATGCCCTCACTATGTCACTGAGACCGATCGCTGCTATTGGTCGGTCTCAGTGACATAGTGAGGGCATAGGGCCGTCGGCTGCCAGTAAACAAAATGGCGCCGACGGCCCTATGCCCTCACTATGTCACTGAGACCGACCAATAGCAGCGGTCGGTCTCAGTGACATAGTGAGGGCATAGGGCCGTCGGCGCCATTTTGTTTACTGGCAGCCGACGGCCCACGCCCAGGAGATCATTCCCGGACCCCCGCTGGACCACCAGAGACGTTTGGCAGGTCTTGGGGGGGTCAGGAGGGTGGGGGGTTGCAGGAAATTAATTTCTCAGGTCTTGGGGGGGGGGGGTGGTAGGAAATTAAGTCGGCAGGTCTTGGGGGAGTCGGGGGGGGGGGGTGTTTGTTAGATTTTTGTTTGGTTTTTTTTTTATATTCGCTCCATAAGACGCACATACATTTTCCCCCCACCTTTGGGGGAAAAAAAGTGCGTCTTATGGAGCGAAAAATACGGTAGTTAACTGGTGAAGGAGTAGATGCTGCTCCATTGTAAGCAGGGCACACTGACTCAATCTGAGTCAGTTATCTAACCTGCCAGGTCATGAGCTTTTAAATACCCTTCTTCATTTCCTCTGCTGGTTAATACTAAAAATAAGAAGAAATTGACCAAAAAAATGAAATAAACTAGAGATAATTCACATAGTAGAACATAAGCACCTTAGGGGGGTAATCTGTAACAGTCTGCATACATTTTAAATCAAATGCATGTATAATTTCTATTAGTTTTCAAACTACACCCATACAATTAACACGTGCCAATTTGTGTGTAAAATTGGGTTTTTTTGTGCATTCTTTTGAAAATGCAAAACTCTTCATATCCAGGCACCTGGGAACACCTCTGCTCACATTGGGTAAGTGTACCTGCATATCAGGCAGACAGTTTTGTAACAGGCTATTGCCATGGATAAAGCATTGTTTCATCCATGTAAATGCTTTTAAAAATGACTTTCTGTATGTCCTATGAGGGAGGAAGCTGCAGCTGCTTCTGTCTGGCATGGGCTGGAGAAGACTGATATCACCAGTGCGATCAGTTCTTTCTGGGGGCATAGCTAATTCGGACCGGGAGGAAGGATCAATGCCACTTCAGTGGCTGCTGGCTGGCTGCCTGACTGACATGGTGTGGGGAAGGTACATGATGATAGGGAAGCAGTGGTGGCGGCATTGAGCTTAGCTGATTGTGAAACTGTAGCTTTTGGGGGAAGATAAAACACATAGTTCAGATTATATTTTATTGTACTCATGTCTCCTGAACTACTTTTTCCATGATGCTTGGAAAACTGTTTAATTTTTGGATGTTCCGTTGAAACCTTTTAGCTTGCTCAGGTGACCAGTTTCTTAATTGTGGTTCACATCACATTAGCCATCAACAATCTGCCATTTTACCATTATCCTGAAGGCATATTTTGTGAATGAGTGCACAGACTATGAAATCTCTTGCCTTCATTCACACAAACAGAACTTTTATTAAGGGAAAAAAGAAAACTTTGTATAGATAATAGCCAAAAAATATATCTGCACAACTGTTGCTCATTTCTGTGTTTCATGTAAGGTTTCAGAAGGATACTAAGATTTCTACCCATGTTTATTATGTAATTCTGTTATGATGGCTATATTTTTGCATTGTCTTAATTGCTTATTTTTTTTAAATCAAATTTCTTGTATCACAATATAGTTGAAAGTCGATAGCAGTGAACCTTTTAAAAAGATAAAACAGAATACACATAACTTGTTTCATAACAATGTAGAAATGAAATGCTGAAAATATCCTTTACCACTGCCTTGAATTCTGCATGTTGCTTATTTAGCAATGTAGACATATGTCTAATAAAAAAAGATGCTGCATAAACCATAGTTTTTGAGCTGAATGTGCTTCTGTTTTTGGTTTAGGTAGAAATGTTGTTTCTGGCTGTGTCCTTCATACTTAGCTCTTCTTACAACAAATGGAAAGCCCTTAATTGTACCTAAGGGAATAGTTAATCTACAGTGGACATATGGTGGACAAAAGTTGAGTCTAGTAAATGAAATAAAATTATAAACAGAAAATGTGTGAATGTCTGCACAGTCTGACAGTTATGGGAGACATTGTGCCTTATGGCTTGAGCTTATTTAAGATTGATTTATGGTTCTTTTTTGCTGGTATATGAGTAGCTTTTTTTGTAATTCAGGAAATGCTGTTTGAAATATTTGTAACACATCTTTGAGAATGAAAGTGATCTTATTTTTTTTTTATTTCTTTTCATTGTTTTGAAACAAAAGTGAAAGAAAAGTTAGGAGGATTTTGCCGAGAAACAAAAAAAAAAAATCCAATCCTGTTTTTGTCAGAAAATGAGGTTTATATTATAAGACATACATTGTTTGATTGCCTATGTTGAAGCTGGCCATACCACATTTTTTAAGAAGTTACACGATTTTGATTAGGACAGTTAATCACCATTAACCCCAGACAACTCTAGGGCATTATGGATTCCAGCACTACGTGTGGGTTGCACTGCTCCAGCAAAAGGTTAAGTATTAATGGAAAATGTTCACAGCCTTTTTACTCAAAGAAAACATGTTACTTGTAAGTTTTCTTTTGATTTTACTTTTACAGTTACATTGAATGTCTTCATTCATTTAGCCATCCATAAAGCAAATATTGTTGCACATGCAGTGGATAATAAGTCTTTTTAGGACTACTTGTGTGGTATGTCACAGATCATTAACTGCAAGTAACCACCTGACTTGGGAAGTCTGGAAGCATCATTACAGTGAAATAAGCTTTTACTTCTGTATCACTGCAGCACATTGATTTGGTGTAATGTCTACATTAGCTACTATGGAAATATATTCTCATATATTATCGGTGAATGAAGCTGATGATAGATGATAATCAACAGAAAAGTGTTAAAAGGGCATTAGAAAGCAAATCTGCTGACTGCTGGACAAATTAAGAACACGAACAAGTTCTTAACACTTAAAGCTGCTCATTGCAATCAAATGCTTTTGTCATAGTCAATTTAGAAAGTGTTTACCAGCAATTGCACATTTTGGTTACAAAAATACTCTACTGTAGTCTGTCAGTATATTACAAAATTGAAAACAAAAGTGATGAGCTTTTAAAAGTTCAGACATTAACTTGCTAGGAATGCCTGTTGTTGTAGCCAATCAGAATGTAGGAATCAGTTTTGCAACCTTTCAAGGTGTGGTGTATTACCACCACTTTTGATTAACATTTCAGTGCCAGTTGTAACATCATCAAATTTTTAATTATCTCACGTTCTTCCAATGGGAGAGATCAGAGCATGTTACATAATAGTGGGTAAATAGAGCCTTCTCCAACAGCATTAAAAGAATACAAAATAGGGGACCAGAAGACAAGCATAGGGAGTGGAGGCAGTAATAGAGGTCAAGGGTCCAGAGGGGCATAGTGACTAGAATATACAATAAAACAAAAGGGTGATACAACAATAACTCAATATAAGATTACATGTGCAGGGGGACAAGCTGCCTGAAGAAATTTGGGGGGGGGGGGAGGGGGGAGGAAAGGAAGGCAGAAGTCCAGTCAAGGGAGGGGAGAGGGGGAAACTAGTCAAAGCAAAATTTAGGCCACAGCTGGCAGAGGAAGTGGATGTGACCCAAGGTACTGCTCACCTTCTCATATCTGCCCTGATCAGTGGGGGATGGATGGATTGGAGAACTAAAGAGAGGGAATCAGGATGGAGGGGCATGTGTGAAATAGGGGCTGGGAGCTGGGGGTGTGTGTGTGAAAGAAGGGTTAGGAGCTTGGACTATGTGTGAAAGAAAAACTAGATAGGGTGGGTGGGGGTGTGTGTGTGAAAGAGGAGCTGAAGGGTAGGTGGAAAAGGGACAGTGGGATGTGGGTGTTAAAGAGGAACTTGAAAAATGAGTTTGTCTGTGTATTGGCACCTGGATAGGGAGAGGAAGGGAGGTAGAGATTGGGGTTGGAGGACGACAGAGGTATGGATGATGACCTGGGGTAAGGAGGAGACAGAGTGGGATTATGAAGGGGAGCAGGGCTGTAGAGAGGGGAGGGAAACCTCCCTTCCCCCCTCTCTAGATGCCTCTTCAAAATTCCAAAAATCACCTCCTTACCCTGCCAAAGATCCTAGAGTTTTCTTCTCTTTATTCTAGGTTCCTGCCCCCACCCCCACCTCCAAGATCTCATGAGCTCTCTCCACTCCTCTTTCCCTATTTGCTGTGTTCCTCTTTCCCAATATTATGTTTTCTTCTTTCTGCTCCCCCATCCTGATCCTCCCTCTCTTCCCCCTTCCATCTCCCTTTGCTCATCCCTAAGATCTCCTTTTCCTCTCCTCCTCCACATCGATACCCAAGATTCCCTCATTGATATCCATGATTTCCCCCATAAAACTCTCAATAAAATACAAATTATACAGATAGAAAGCAAGTTTAGAAAATCTTTTTATTATACAAAATAAAATAACATTATTTAATATGAAAAGTATTCACATTTTTGTAAATTTGCCACAGAATTTCATAAAATTTGCTGCTGATTTTTTGTATTTAGCAAAATCTACACTTGATCTGCCGCAGGAAAATATGGGCTTATAATTATTGTCATCAGGTTATATGAAGATAACTCAATAGATTGTACCAAATGTCTGTATGTGATGCAGTTTTTGTATTTGTCTTCTCCCCATTACCATCTCGACTCCACTCCTTGTAACTCAGAAAAGGCTGGACATAGGTTGACCAAATTTGGTGATGATATGGGTCCTTGGATAGACGTCAGATCCTGGAATGTTTAGAATTGATGATCTGTTTGGGGAAGGGAATGATATGGGGGACAGATTGGCCATCTGCCATAAGAAATGCATGGGGGTTGAACTGAGGCTTACTAGAAAGTTGTACTTTCTACTTGTAGCTTTTTTAAAACAAATTTCTGGGAACATTTTGTTTCCTCCACAACCTTCGGTGAAAAAAGTAGGTTTTAACAAGCTGAACACAAATATGCATTTATTATGTCTGCATCACATACCGTTTGCCAGAAAAGTGCGATATACGTTAAGCATTGTTACGTGTCTGTAGCGGCATAAGCCATAATGGCAGTGTTGGCACCAGAAAACAAAACAAAAAATGTTTTGCCGCAGATTTTCATTTGTAATAACTGTCCGATGCTTCGCAGATGAGAGTCCAACTATAGTCACCCAGCATGGAGGGGTTCCACTTGCCTTGATACCGTTTCTCCATTTTGACAATGTCTTGATGAAACCTTTCACAGTGTTCTTCACTTACCGTGCCAAGGTTGCCTGGGAAGAAGTCCAAGTGGGAATGAAGAAAATGTATCTTCAATGATGAGTTGCACTTCATCAATTTGTATGCCTGAAGCAGATTTTCAACCTGTTCGACATAGTCTTCTGCCCTATAGTTGCCTATAAAGTTACAAACGACATTCTTGAAAGCTGTCCTCGCAACACATTCTGTAGCTTGCAGAAGACCATTGCTGCTGCTTATATAAGGCTGTGTTCTCATGGAAACAAGTTGGAATCTTGCAGCTAGCTGGGGCTTGCCCGATCAAGTTCTGGCATGATCAGGCAGAGTTTATTGGTGTATTTTAAAAAAAAGTTAGTCTCTGTTACATGTTACATTGCTTTTGGCTGTCAAAAATACTACATGAATTTAAAAAATCATAAAAACTACTGTCCAGCAAGAAAATATATGTACACAAGATTGTTTTAAAATTTCACAATTATTGTAACATAAAATTGGCCGTTTCTCAAAAACCTTACATGATATACAAATTTCGAAGTAATATCTGTGATCAGCATCAAAAAATCTATTTGGAACACCAAAAAGCCTAAAGGAAACAAAAACTTTGTTTACCAGTAGTCTTGATATAAAAGTTCATGCAGATTTAAACATGTAATCCTATTATTACCTTTTGTATAGCCATGTACTTTCTATTTGCATTTCAAAGTTTTGCTGTGAAATATTTTTGCTTCTAAGTTGCATTTGTACCCTAACTTCTATGTAAGTGCTCTGAAGGAAAAAGAAAATCATATAGCTTTGACACACTGTTTTTTTTTTCTGTGTGTGACTTACAGGAAGGACAAATTCATAACTTGTAACTGTAAAATAATTACTGCTAGCTATATTGGATTTTGTATGGAGGTTCTGCTTCATTCGTTAATATTTTTACTGTCAGATAATATGCGTCTCAAAATGTACGGTATATGTTGTAATTTGTTTAAATACTGTGATGTAAAAGCTGGTTGAAAAAATGTGGTTTAAATTTGCATCCATTCTTTAGCTGAAAACAAGACAAAAGAGTGGATACATTTGTTTCCCACAGGCTGTATATGCCAAAGAATTATGCTGTGATACCATTGCCAAAATCATTTCCTTCAAATCAGATACTTAAATGAATTGATGTTATAGTATTTTTATGCCTTAGAATTATTTTTTGAAGGATTTCTGTGGGCATCGTGTTTGCAAGATTGGCATGCATTCAAAATAAATACCTAGCATATGTCTTCAACACTCCAATGTTTGGGGATAACTTAAGTTCTTGTAATAAGAATTTTGGCTTACTTTAACACAGGGCTGAAAAAATATTAGGAATTCCTAGTTGCCAGCAGGAAATTTTTAGGAGCCAAGCATAGTGAATTCCTTCAGTTTTCACAGCAGGTCTGATTTTCAAGATAGCCATATTATGCAAATAAATCGAGATCTTGAATCAAATATATAGAATCATAGAGGATGTATTTGTATACATATGGATATCTCAAATATTTATTGTGAAAAATCCTGAAAATCAACTCTGCAGCACTTAGTGTCTTTCTTTCCTTCCCACCCACCCCAAGTGGTGTCTTTTCCTCCCATTCACTTCAGCTTCCACCTACCTCTAAGCGGATTCTTTGATTTATAAACTCTTATCCCATATAAGAGGACAAGAGATTGTTTGTAGTAATAGACCCTTGGGCCGAGGCAGGATTGGCACTACTTGCAGGGAGGAGCCCTGCAGGTTCCTGTCGTCAGCAGGAAGACCCAGGCGAAGCAGAGACCCATCAGGACCCTTACTTATACCTGCCCATGTTTCCCACGGGTTGAGCCTTTGGGTGTTGGTGCCGACAGAATTTAGGTGGGGTCTCTGCTGATGGCAGGAGAGGTCCATAGCAAGGTGATAGATGTGTCTGAGGACCAGACAAGGGTCAGTTGTATCCGAGGTCCAGGCATTGATCAGAAGCAGGCAGTGGTCAATCATATCCTAGCTCCAGGCAGTGGTTGGGGCAGGCAGTGGTCAGTCGTATCCGAGTTCCAACCCAGGTCATACCAGATATCCATCCGAGAGGAAGGAGGTGGAATGGATAGACAGGGCAGATGGGCGAGGAGAAGAACAAGCAAGTGACATGGAAGAAGACTAGCGGGACTGGAACTGAAGACAAGCAGGATAAGGCTTGAATGAAGACAAGATGCTGAGAAGCAGCATACACTACAAAATGCAGCTGGACCTGTTTCTGAGGCAGAGAAGAAGAACCAGTAAAGACATTTTATAGACTTGAGCATGTGATGTTATCATTGGGCACCATCAGGAGTTTCCTGCCACTGGCTCTGTAAATAACGTGAAGTCGGGTGTGCGCGCACCTAAGGAGCACGGATGAAGCAGCCACCTGCATCCTTCCTCGTGAGGTGCTGGAAATGGTAGTGGCATCCTGCTGCATCAGAGGCACCAGGCCGTGTCAGCCTGCGAGGGATGGCCCGACCGAGGTGGTGAGTTCTGTGGTTCGTGGGGACAGCCCATGGACCACCAAATGTAACAGACATTTTCACATAAAAAAATCAATCAGAGATTTCTCTTAAAAAGGGGACTGACATAGCCTTTATCAATTAATTGTTTTCTTGTACGTCATTGCCAAATTAACATTAAATACACCACATATGTTTAAAGGACTCTGAATTACAAATCCCTGCTCTGATAGAAACTTAAATATTCAAAGAACTCAATAATTTTAAGATGTGGACATCAGTCCAGAAGTGAGATGGAGGCCTTGCAATGTTTTGCATAGAGTGCCACATGTATGATTATCTACCAGTTGATAGGTTGCACATGTGTACCCAATGCAAAGAACTATTAGCTCTTGGAGGACGAGTCCAATCTCTGGAGGCTAGAGTGGCAGGCCAGATGGAGCTAAGGCAGACGGAGAGGTATATAGAGGAGACCTTCAAGAACATAGTTGCTAAGTCCCAACTCCAATTTGGCAGCCCCTGTGCTTCTTTAAGCCTGGGTCAGCACTGCCTGGATGCTCAGGGAGATTTGCCTTCTTCCGATTTTGCCGAAGATGGTCCATCTCCTCGGTCTGAGGGGAGTGGGACTGAGGGAGACACTGCAGGGGTGTCTCCTCCTCTGATTGGTCCTTGGCTTGGGTCCTCAGGGGATACTGACTTGAAGGATGTCAGTTTGAGTCTACGGGGCATGGAATGGATGCGTCCTCTCTTTCCTGGGTGGTATTCTTCCAGAGATTGCAGACATTTTTAGAGGCCCAGTGTGCTGAAGCGGCAGATCTTACTAAGGTAGGTCTAGGTGCTCTGAGTGCTTCTCTGCTTGTCTCCATAGTCAAGCGCCGTAGCACAGTGCAGTCTGACAGAGCTCAAATACCTAAGCTCTATCAGAGATTCCAAAACCTTCAAAAAAGAACTAAAAACATGGTTGTTTAGACAATCATACACAGACTGATATGATTCATCAATCTTAATCTTGAACCCTAATGCTCCTCTAATAAGTAATTCGTCTAAACCAAGCCTTAAATTGTGTCCTGCTAACATGTTATACTCTGCTTTCTGCCGAGATGTTTTTATTTTTCTTTTCCTGTTCTGCGTTATAAATTATAACTTGTTCATTGTATGATGTTGTTACTTTGTAAACCGGGGTGAAGGCACTCAGCTATACTTCGGTATAAAAAAAGAATATAAATAAATAAATAAATACAGATTAGGATGATAATTGATGATGACAGTGGGGGGCTCTCCTGGTGAGAAAGGGGATATTCCCCCAGATTTGGAGCCTTATAGAACTCTTCTACATTTCTTTCAGAGGGATGAGTTGCCGGGTCTGATATCTCAGACCTTAAAGACCCTTAGAGTGACTGGGCCTGACTCTTTGGGGATGCAGAAGAAGGATCCTATTTTGGTCTCCCTGCACAAAGCTTCTTGTTTCTTTCCTCTTTGGAATGCAAACCAGGAGTTGATTGATCTGGAAGGAATGCACCAGGAGCCTCCTTGGATCCGCAAGCCAGAGAGCAGTTGTGTTTCCCTAAGGTTGATGCCTTGGTGTGTTCTGTCATGAAATATCAAGGAATGATCATAATATGAGAACACCCCAAATAATTTAAATCTGTCTGCAGCAATATTAAAAAAAAAGTGGCACTATCCATATTAATATTATTGTTTATTATAACAAAATGACATATAAAGATTAAAAACAATAAAATTTAGTCGAAGAAATCCAATAGCTGAGTATTTTTTAAAAATAACAAACACTTAATAAAATAACATGGGACCCTCTAAACGATCTCACACAATAGATGATTTCAACAATAGTTGAAATAATAAATCAACATGTTTCACATAGCTGCTTCAAAATGATTAATATGTACAAAGATATTGATATATCTCAAAAAATATGCCAGACAGACCTTGCAGTTTTCTATTAAATTTGCAAAATTGTGAGAAACAATTTTTCCGTCGATAAGCAGGACATTTAGCCATGCAGAGTGGGTGACATCATCCGTGATGTCACGAAGGCGGAGCTACTGTCTTAGTTCGAAGACCTTTGAAGTGCGCATGACCTCTACCTCGAGCTGAAGGGGAGCTCGAGCTCCCCTTCAGTTTTAGTTTTCCGCGGTTACACACGGACGTGTGGCTACTCTCTCCCTGACTGAAAATTAAAACTTTGGAAAAAAAAAAAATCTCGACAAATAGGGAAAAATAAGAAAACATGCCAAGGAGCCCAGGTTTTAAATACTATACCTGTGGCAAAATTATGTAGCTGACTGATAGGCATAATTATTGCTGCTTTTGCCTTGGTCCCGACCATGATCAGGCCGTGTGCAGGGACTGTGGTAAAATGTCTCCACGGGCCAGAAGACAAAGGAAAGAAAAAATGGAGAGGATGAGGCAAACATATACCCTCTCCCCGACGGATGATCGTTTGACCAAGTTGTCCCCGGGTAGGTGAAAGCCCTGATCCGAGGTCCCTCGATGTGCGCACTCGGCCTCGGAAGGCCGTGCGTCGCATAGTGCGTCGGCGTCCACGCATCATGCATCGACCACTCTGCCGACTACGACGCATGCGCCGTTACTCTCCTTCACCAGTTTTATCGGATGTTGTTATTGAGGACTCACTAGGTGGCTGGGAACCATCCCCAGATCGAGGTGCTTGTCCTAAATACTCCAAAAGGAGACCAAGGTCTCCTCATTCATCAGTCCCTAAGATGCCATCTAAATGATCAAAGAAATCCACCAGATTACCTAAACATCCATGTTGTCAAACAGCTGAGGAGATAATGTTTCAAATAACTATGTTGTTACATACATTTTTTCGTGGTTTATCATCTGATCCTAACGTTTTACCACCAGATTCTCAGATTCCTACATCACCGCAGTTTTCTCCTGATCCAACTCATGACCTGCCATCTCCACAATCATCACAATCCCCTCTCTCTTCTGTTCACACGATCTCACCAGATCCTTCTCCGGTATCATCTCCTGGAAGTTCAACGGAAAATTGGGTTTAGCCTTAAATATAGAAACTCAAAAACTTCCAGACCCAAGATCTGAGGTTATGGGGATTCTCCAAATACTGGACATTCCAATTGAACCAACTGCTCTACCTCCTCACCAAATATTGGAGGGTCTTATGGACAAAGCTTGGGATACTCCACACCATAAGAACATGCCATATTGGGCCAGACCAAGGGTCCATCAAGCCCAGCATCCTGTTTCCAACAGTGGCCAATCCAGGCCATAAGAACCTGGCAAGTACCCAAAAACTAAGTCTGTTCCATGTTACCGTTGCTAGTAATAGCGGTGGTTATTATCTAATTCAACTTAATTTATAGCAGGTAATGGACTTCTCCAAGAACTTATCCAATCCTTTTTACAATACAGCTCTACTAACTGCACTAACCACATCCTCTGGCAACAAATTCCAGAGTTTAATTGTGCGTTGAGTGAAAACGAACGTTCTCCGATTAGTTTTAAATGTGCCACATGCTAACTTCATGGAGTGCCCCCTAGTCTTTCTATTGTCCAAAAGAGTAAAAAACCGATTCACATCTACCCATTCTAGACCTCTCATGATTTTAAACATCTCTATCATATCCCCCCTCAGCCGTCTCTTCTCCAAGCTGAAAAGTCCTAACCTCTTTAGTCTTTCCTCATAGGGGAGCTGTTCCATTCCCCTTATTATTTTGGTAGCCCTTCTCTGTACCTTCTCCATCGCAATTATATCTTTTTTGAGATGCGGCGACCAGAATTGTACACAGTATTCAAGGGGCGGTCTCACTATGGAGCGATACAGAGGCATTATGACATTTTCTGTTTTATTCACCATTCCCTTTCTACTAATTCCCAACATTCTGTTTGCTTTTTTGACTGCTGCAGCACACTGAACCGACAATTTCAATGTGTTATCCACTATGACGCCTAGATCTCTTTCTTGGGTAGTAGCACCTAATATGGAACCTAACATTGTGTAACTATAGCATGGGTTATTTTTCCCTGTATGCATCACCTTGCACTTGTCCACATTAAATTTCATCTGCCATTTTGATGCCCAGTTTTCCAGCCTCACAAGGTCTTCCTGCAATTTATCACAATCTGCTTGTGATTTAACTACTCTGAACAATTTTGTATCATCTGCAAATTTGATTACCTCACTTGTTGTATTTCTTTCCAGATCATTTATAAATATATTGAAAAGTAAGGGTCCCAATATAAAATATAATTTTATATTTTTCATAATCTCAGATCCCTGAGGCACTCCGCTGCCCACACCCTTCCACTGAGAAAATTGTCCATTTAATCCTACTCTCTGTTTCCTGTCTTTTAGCCAGTTTGTAATCCACGAAAGGACATCGCCACCTACCCCATGAGTTCCTAGAAGCCTCTCATAAGGAACTTTGTCAAATGCCTTCTGAAAATCCAAGTACACTACATCAACAGGTTCACCTTTATCCACATGTTTATTAACTCTTTCAAAAAGGTGAAGCAGATTTGTGAGGCAAGACTTGCCTTGAGTAAAGCCATGCTGACTTTGTTCCATTAAACCATGTCTTTCTACATGTTCTGTGATTTAGATGTTTAGAATACTTTCCACTATTTTTCCTGGCACTGAAGTCAGGCTAACCGGTCTGTAGTATCCCGGATCGCCCCTGGAGCCCTTTTTAAATATGGGGGTTACATTAGCTATCCTCCAGTCTTCAGGTACAATGGATGATTTTAATGACAGGTTACAAATTTTTACTAATAGGTCTGAAATTTCAGTTTTTAGTTGCTTCAGAACTCTGGGGTGTATACCATCCGGTCCAGGTGATTTACTACTCTTAAGTTTGTCAATCAGGTCTATCACATCTTCTAGGTTCACCGTGATTTGGTTCAGTCCATCTGAATCATTACCCATGAAAACCTTCTCCAGTATGGGTACCTCCCCAAGATCCTCTTCAGTAAACACCGAAGAAAAGAAATCATTTAATATTTCCGCGATGGCCTTATCTTCTCTAGGTGCCCCTTTAACTCCTCGATCATCTAACGGTCTAACTGACTCCCTCACAGGCTTTCTGCTTCGGATATTTTTTAAAAAGTTTTTACTGTGAGTTTTTGCCTCTACGGCCAACTGCTTTTCAAATTCTCTCTTAGCCTGTCTTATCAATGTCTTACATTTAACTTGCCAATATTTATGCATTATCCTATTTTCTTCTGTTGGATCCTTCTTCCAATTTTTGAATGAAGATCTTTTGGCTAAAATAGCTTTTTTCGCCTCCCCCTTTAACCATGCCGGTAATCGTTTTGCCTTCTTTCCACCTTTCTTAATGTGTGGAATACATCTGGATTGTGCTTCTAGGATGGTATTTTTTAACAATGACCATGCCTCTTGCATACTTTTTACTTTTGTAGCTGCTCCTTTCAGTTTTTTTCTAACTATTTTTCTCATTTTATCAAAGTTTCCCTTTTGAAAGTTTAGCACGAGAGCCGTGGAATTGCTTACTGTCCCCCTTCCAGTCATTAAATCAAATTTGATCATATTATGATCACTATTGCCAAGCGGCCCCACCACCGTTACCTCTCTAACCAAACTCTGTTCTCCACTGAGAATTAGATCTAAAATTGCTCCCTCTCTCGTTGGTTCCTGAACCAATTGCTCCATAAAGCTATCATTTATTCCATCCAGGAACTTTATCTCTCTAGCGTGTCCCGATGATACATTTACCCAGTCAATATTGGGGTAATTGAAGTCTCCCATTATTACCGCACTACCAATTTGGTTAGCTTCCCTAATTTCTCTTAACATTTCACTGTCAGTCTCACAATCTTGACCCGGTGGACGGTAGTATACTCCTATCACTATAGTCTTCCCCGACACACAAGGGATTTCTACCCATAAAGATTCAATTGTGCATTTAGTCTCGTGCAGGATGTTTATCCTGTTGGACTCTATGCCATCCCGGACATAAAGCACCACACCACGTCCCGGGTGCTCCTCTCTGTCATTGCGATATAATTTGTACCCTCTTGTAGCACTGTCCCATCTATTTCTAAGAAAATAGATTTAAAATATAGAATGCAAAAGACCTCCTACTACTGAAATGTGCAGGTTCTTCACAATTCAATAGTAGTAGAATCGGCAATGAAGAGGGCCAAGAAAAACCGGCTATACTCTAATACACCTCCCGGAAAATACAATAAACTCCTAGAAGACTTTGCAAAAAAGATTTACCAAAATTCTATGTTTAATTCTAGAATTAAGCATACAATATTTATTCAATTGTACTCAACAGCTGCAACCCTTGTTAATTACCTCACAAGGAGATGCTTCACTGCCTCAACCCTTCCTAGACCTATAGGAAGGCTTGCATCACTTGTTGCGGACAGCATATGAAGCCTTTGACACCTCCGTAAGATCATCAGCTACTTTCATTTCCGCTAGACATCTGGCTTGGCTTAGGGCCATCAGTATTAGAGAAGATGTACATGACCAACTAACCAATTTGCCTTGCAGACCAGATAACCTCTTTGGAGAAAAACTCAGAGAGATGGTTTCTCTTATTAAAGAACAGAAAAATATAAAAGCTGTCTAGTCTTTAATGACACCTCTTGATACGCCTTCAACATCTAAGCATTTCTTTGGTCAATACAAAAGAGGTTATTACTATCGCAGACCATACCGCTACTATCAACCCTACCAACCTAGTTATAGGCAACAGCCTTTCCAACCTCAGAGACAACAAGCCCAACTGCAAGGACAAAGACCACAGCAAAGAACACCAAGACAACAAAAACTACAGCCATCTCAACAGACATCAAAGCAGTCTTTTTAAATCATCTTGCCACAACAACAGTTCATGTAGGGGGGAGATTATCCTTATTTCATTCCCAGTGGTCCAAAGTCTTCACAGATTGATGGATGTTGAGCATTATACTTCAAGGGTACCAGTTACATTACAGCTCTTTCCCAACTCTTCCACATCTCATTACTTCCAAGACTCCTCAAAATCAAGTCCCTTCTCTCATGACAGAAGTTTCCATTCTCCTTCACCAGAAGGCAATTCAGCCAATTCCTTCTTCTCAAAACGAAAACAGTTTCTACTCCCAATATTTTCATTATGCTATCTATTATTTCATCATAATGGCAATTACAATTATGTTAGAACCTTGCTTATTATTATCCTCACTACATTAAATAATTTTATATTTTTCATAATCTCTTATCTCTATGCTATAGATATTTTATTACTTTTCTTGTTGTATATATAATTTCTTGTTAATGTTAATTGCATGCGTTGCACCTATTTGCACTCTATGCCCTTGCCTTGTTAATCCCCCTCCTGTTCTTCCTACCCCCACTGTTTCGCTGTATTTCTCTCAGTTTCATGTAAACCGATATGATGTATCCACGAATGTCGGTATAGAAAAGCTGTTTAAATAAATAAAATAAAAATATTTCCTCATTCCCAAAAAGTCGAGAGGCCTATGCCCTATCTTAGATCTTCGAGCTCTAAATAAATACCTCATAAGAGAAAGTTTCAAAATGACTTCTCTCAAAACTGTACTTCCCTTTCTGCAAGCAAACGACTGGATGTGCTTGCTAGATCTAAAGGATGCATACACTCACATACCAATTCACAAGGATTTTTGGCGTTACCTTTGTTTTCAAGTTGCGAATCATCACTACCAATACAAGGTACTCCCATTTGGTCTTTCCTCTGCCCCGCGAGTTTTCATGAAATATCTTGTTGTTGTGGCACACTTACGCAAACAGGGAATAAACACATTTCCTTACTTGGACGATTGGCTTCTAGTATCTCCGAATCCACAACTCCTGAAGCAACAGGTGGAATGCACGCTCCTTTGTCTAGAGAACTTAGGATGGATAGTGAATTACGAAAAGTCTCAACTCCATCCTTCACAAACCATTCAGTTTATAGGAGCATTGATTCAAACACCAAAATCCAGAGCTTTTCTACCTCTGGACAGAATCAAAACCTTACAATCCCTTTCTCAGACTCTTTTACGTCAGACAGTAGTTCCAGCTTGACAAATAATGGTACTCTTAGGGCATATAGCGGCAGCAATTCATGTAGTCCAAAATACTCGTCTACACATGAGACGTCTCCAGTGAGGTCTAAAATCTCAATGGAACCAACTGACACAGCAAATGTCCCACAAAGCACAGGTGACATGCTCCATGAAAAAAAACATAAAATGGTGGCTCCGTCCGCCCATTTTGAATGAAGGAAGTCCTTTTCAACTTCCTCCTCATCAGATAATACAACAGTTGCTTCTACGAAGGGCTGGGGTGCCCATCTCTTACATCTAGATACTCAGGGTCTTTGGTCAGAAACAGAACAATGTCTCCAAATAAATCTGCTGGAACTAAGAGCAATCAAGAACTCTTTGATTACATTCCAGTCATGGTTACAAGAGAAATCAGTAATGATCCATACCGACAATCAGGTAGCCATGTTCTATATTAACAAACAAAGGGGATCCGGTTCGTTGACACTTTGCAAGGAAGCGGTTCAAATATGGGAATGGGCAGAATGCAACAGGATCTTCTTACAGGCATCCTACCTTCCAGGTCTTGCGAACACAAGAGCAGACAAACTAAGCAGAGTTTTCCATCCCCACGAATGGTCGCTCAAGCAAATGGAAGCAGACAAGATTTTCGCAAACTGAGGTACTCCAGAGATAGACCTCTTTGCACCAGAAAACAATCGAAAGGTACAAAGGTTTTGTTCTCTTCTTCCCAGTGCGCACAGGATGTCACAGGACGCTTTCCTGATTCCTTGGGAAAAAGGCCTTCTATACGCATTTCCTCCCATTCCACTAATTTCATGCACAGTCAGAATTGTATTGCGGACAAAGCAGCCCTAATTCTAATAGCTCCAGCGTGGCCGAGACAACCGTGGTATTCTTATCTACTTCGTCTCTCAGTCACTCATCCAATACTCTTATCAAAAGACCCCTTTCTCCTTTCTGAAGACGCAGGGAATCTGATTCACCCCATGCAGTCCTCCTTTCATCTGACAGCATGGAGATTGAATGGCAGTTACTGAGTTCCCTGAACCTTTCTCCAGACTTTTTGGAAGTCCTCGTAGCATCACAAAAGCCTTCTACCAGGAAGAATTACGCCTTCAAATGGAATAGATATTCAAAATGGTGTGCTCATCAGAGGCTTGACCCCCTTTCTTGCCCACCTGAGTCGCTGTTAACCTATCTCCATCATTTATCCCGTTCAAGCCTGGCAGTAATTTTTATCAGAGTTCACCTTAGTGCTATTGCAGCTTACCATGTCACAGATGAGGGCTGTTCCATCTCTACCCACCCATTGATTTCCAAATTCATGAAAGGCTTGCTTCGTCTGCACCCGCCTTTTAAAAAGCCAATAGTGCCATGGGATATTAACATAGTCCTCAAAGCATTGATGAACCACCCTTTGAGTCCATGTCAACATCCACGCTTAAATTCTTAACGTGGAAGCTGCTTTTCCTAGTGGCCATCACTTCTGCAAGAAGAATAAGTGAACTTCAGGCTCTAGTAGTCAATAGGGGAGGAGGAATAGCCTAGTGGTTAGAGCAGTGGGCTACGAACCGGGAGACCAGGGCTCAAGTCCCGCTGTCGCTCCTTGTGACCTTGGGCAAGTCACTTTACCCTCCATTGCCTCAGGTGCAAAACTTAGATTGTAAGCCCTCTGGGGATAGGGAAGTACCTGAATGTAAACCGATGTGGTATCTCAGATCGAATTTTGGTATATAAAAAAATAATAAAATAAATAAAAATAAATTTTCCATATCTGCAATTTCACCATGATAAGGTGGTTTTACGAACTCACCCTTCATTTCTACCAAAGGTCATATCTGCTTTTCACTTAAATGAGACAATCTCCCTTCCGTTTTTTTCCCCAAAACCACATTCTAACGATTGACAGAAGTCTCTTCATACCTTAGATTGTAAAAGAGCTTTAGCCTATTACAAGAACAAGACAGACTCACTCAGAAATTCTTCTCAATTATTTGTTGCCTTCAATCCAAACAATCCAGGTCAAGCGGTGTCAAAGAGAACCCTTTCCAACTGGTTTACCGCCTGCATCCAATACTGTTATTCTACAAGAGCAATACCTCTTCCTGGTCCTGTGAAAGCTCATCAGATTAGAGCCACTGCAGCTTCTATAGCGCACACTCAAGGAGTACCTATACAGGATATTTGCAGAGCAGCAACCTGGTCGTCTGTTCATACATTTACATCACACTACTGTCTCGATTAACAGTCTGCTTCAGATTCCTCCTTGGGATCTGCATTTCTAAAAACTTTTTCATAAGTATCGATGGCTGTCCACCTTCCATTGGTTGCAAAAAAAAAAAGAGAAATAAATTCACTCAATTAATAAAAATTTTTTTTTTTCATTATTGGCAATATCTGTTTGCAACCTATGTGCTTGGGACTCCCACGATGCATGGCTAAATGCCCTGCTTATCAATGGAAAAAAGCAAGTTTGCTTACCGTAAATGGTGTTTTCCATAGATAGCAGGGAACTTAGCCACGCATTCCCACCCACCTCCCTGGACAGCCTTCCATCCTCACAACACCTACACCAGCACTTAGCTTGGAAAAGCAACTGAAGGGGAGCTCGAGGAGCGCGGGAACCCGAGGTCATGTGCACTTCAAAGCTCTTCGAGCTAAGAGAGTAGCTCTGCCTTCGTAACATCACGGATGACGTCACCCACTATGCATGGCTAAATTCCCTGCTATCTACGTAAAACATCGTTTACGGTAAGCAAACTTGCTTTTACATATATCTTTCTCAATCAATCATTCACTGTATCAATCCTGAATCGGCCTTGGCTTCATGGAACAACCTCACGTTGGAAATTGCCAACAAACTTTGCCCAATTTCTAAACGTGTCCTAAATACAGAGGCTAAACACACTAACCCATGGTACACCTCGAAGTAAAAACAATGAAAAATAAACTTAGATAGAAAGAGAGAATATAGCGCAAGGACCCAACCCCACAGCATACCTCCAGCTACAAATCAGCCCTTCACTGCTCTAGAATCACTACACTTAAACACAAACGGGATTTCTATGCCCTAAAAATCCACGAATAACTTTACAACCCCAAAGCGCTCTTTTCTTATGTCTCAGGCCTCACCAAATCTATCCCGCACACTATACCCGACTCTGAAGCCCCCGCTAAAAAAGAAGAACTGGCACAATACTTCAATAGCAAAATAGCGAACCTCCTCTCCAGATTCACCACCTCCCTGCACTCTCCATCATCAGGGATTGGCCCTTCTACTGCATCCTTAAGCTCCCTGGACCTTACTTCCTCCAAAGAAGTTTAATCTATCCTTAAAAAACTTAAACCAACCTCCCACCCCACTGATACTATCCCCACTAAAGCTCTCCTATCTGTCCCTAACTTCATTGCTAGAGCAATATCTGACATCATTAACTGCTCCCTCTCCACAGGCATAGTCCTCGACACACTCAAGCAAGCAGTGGTTAAACCGCTCCTTAAGAAACCTTCACTAGACCCGAAAGACCCTGCCAATTTCCGCCCCATCTCAAACCTCCTGTTTATAGCCAAAATAATAGAAAGAGTTGTCAACTCACAACTCATGGACTACCTTGAAGACCACAAGATCCTTCACACCTCACAGTTTGGCTTCCGTAAACATTTTAACACGGAATCACTCCTACTCACCCTCTCCGACCACCTCCTCAGAGACATGGACCAAGGGCACAGTTACCTTCTCCCCTCCTCGATATCTCTGCAGCATTTGACACAATATGCCATAACCACCTCCTCACCCGTCTAAAAGACATTGGCATTTCAGGCCTAGCCCTCCTATGGTTCACATCATACCTCTCTAACAGAAATTTTTCTGTTAAAATAGGTAATGCCATATCTGCCCCCTACCCTCTCTTGCAAGGAGTCCCACAGGGTTCCTCTCTCTCTTCAACACTTTTCAACATCTACCTCACCCCCCTCTGCCAACTCCTCTTGGATCTCATACTAAAATTCTATCTATATGCTGCTGATGTTCAAATCATCATACCTATCCACACCTCTATCTCGGACGCCTTAAAGCATTGGAAAACCTGCCTTACATCAATCAACTCTTCTCACCAACCTCCACCTTGCCCTAAACACTAACAAAACTGAACTGCTATTTATTTCTCATCACACTACTCCTAAACCATCCTTTGCTATTGACCCAGCCTTCAAATCCATCTCTGCGCAACCAGCTGTAAGAAACCTTGGAGTCCTCATCGACCAACAATTAAACCTGAAGAAATATGTCAGCTCCATCCTTAAAGAAGGTTTCTTTAAACTCAATGTGCTAAAAAAACTCAAGCCCTTACTTCACTCCCATGATTTCCGTACAGTGATCCAAACCACCCTCTCATCTAAACTGGACTATTGCAATTCACTCTTATCCCAGGACAAGCAGGATGCTAGTCCTCACATATGGGTGACATCATTGATGGAGCCCTATTGCGGAAAACTTTCTGTCAAAGTTTCTAGAAACTTTTGACTGGCCCTGTGAGGCCACTGAGCATGCCCAGCATGCCATGATATTCTCTGTCATAGGGGTCTCTCTTCAGTCTTCGTTTTTTCGCACTGCTGTAAGCATTGCGGAGCAGGAGCCTTTGTGAGTTTCCTCACAGTTTTTTGTCTGACTAAAAATCAGATTTCACATTCATTTCTCCCACATTGGGATCTCTCAGGTTTCCACCGGCTGGTGAGTAAATCTTTGTCTCGTTTTTACTCTTTGAGTAAAATTTTTTCCTCTCATGTTTCTTCTCATTTCATCGTCGGCTGTCGACGTTAAAATGGCCACGGGATTTAAAAAATGTCCCATCTGTAATCGGACAATGTCCATTACAGATCCACACCTTGAGATCTGTTTCTGGATACTCCTGTTGGAGGAGGAGTTAGCAATCTGTAATGAATACATCTCCTGTGAAGGAGGAGTTAGCAAACTCCGTGGGTGGAGTTAGCAATCTGTAATGGAACTGCTCCTGAGGAAGGAGGCGTTAGCAATCTGATATGCTCAGCTCCTGTAGAGGAAGTAGATAACAATCTGTTAGAGGTAAGACTGCAGAGCTAGCAATCTGTAATGACTCTGTTGCTGAAGACTCCTGATAGAAAAGGAGTAGCAATCTGTTACCAGCGGAGTGCTTGGAGAGAGCACTCAGCTGTAGAGGAATGTAGATAGGTGGATCCTTGGGCTGATGGCAGATGATTGCGCCCCCAGGAGGATATCCTGAAAGGGACCACCAGCTAGGCTTGGGTATGGAGACAGACATAGATAATTCTTTTATTAGACAGGTTAGTAGAACCACCAGAGGTGGCAGTAGTGAGCTGATATGCCCGGCAGGGCTCAAGTCCCTCAGGTACTGGAACAGCGATCCCAGGGTTGAGCTGTAGAGAAACTATAGATAGTGAGTAGACGAGGTATGCTGTGTTCATAGCCAGAACTGGATGACAAGCTCACATAAGGTCTTTAAGAAGCTCAGTAGCTGGAAAAGGTAGGCCCTCGAGGAGCGAGTACCTGGTTCCAGGGAAAGCTCTGAAAGAGCAGTGGTAACTCACAAATGTCTGTATCTGCGATAGCTTCCAGGCAGTAGAGAATCTTCAGAGTGTTCAGGAACATGGGCCCTGGAGGAGCGAGTACCGGTTCCTATTAGCAATCTGAAATAAAGAAAAGAGAGCGAGGCCCCCGAGGAGCGGGTACCCCTGGTAAGTCCGAGGAAGCAGAGTAACTTGGGAGAAAAGCCGAAGCTATCCCCTTGCTAACTCAAATTGTTTGCAAATACTGAGACCTTTTATATTGGAAGCGGATGACATCATCTCAGGGGGACGCCCCCGAGGTTTGCGCCCTTGCTTTTACATCAATCGGAGCGTGTGTGCCCTATGTCATCAGGAACATGGCTGATCTACAGTGTCGTGCCGGTCCTGGGACGCCGGAGGGAGACGGCAAGAAGACGCCACGGCAGCTAACCGTCCATCAGACACGGAGAGAGTCGCCACAGAGTTAAAGATGGCGGAGTGAGGGCGCCGAGCAGCGACGGATGCAACACCAGGCTTATAGGCTGCTTTACTAGGCAAAACAGTGGGCAGTCAGGGGCACCAGTCTGGTGTTGGAAGTTTAATTTACCTTTATATTGTTAACAATAAAGCTGCGGCCTTTTTCAGCCACTTCATTTGGTGTTGTCTTTTGTGTTGCGGATGCGACCTTTGGGGGTGGAATAGGAATGCTCACGGGCATTAGTGACGGATCTTGATGTTACTTTTATGATCAGTTTCATTGGTCCATTTCCCAAAGCAGGAGAGTACCCCTATAGTACTGACTGCTGTGTAAGTTAATATAAAAAGAGATTGGCAGTATAATAGAATTAACTTCACTAAGAGATACATTTTCAAAAGAATTTGTGTATAAAATTGGATTTTATGCACATACATGGGCTTTTGAAAATTGCTACTTTTCCATGCATAATTCCTTTTAAAATTCATTTCAGAGGGCTGAATATTCAAAAAGTTTTATGACTGTAAATGGACTTTCAACATTTCTCAGATATTTACTACTTTTATACTCACAACTCCTTTGAAAATTTACTCTTTAATGAACAAATATTGCTATTTGATTTATATTATTATTAGATAAAAATATAAACAATTAGAGGTTTGATTTTAAAAGCATTGCTTGTTCAAAAATGCCCACATATGCATGTATGTGGGCTGCACAAGTCCAACATAGATTTTGAAAGCTGCGATTTACACATGTATGTACCTATGCACATGCCAAAAATAAGGTGACAGAAGAGGGGCGTGGCATGGCCGATGTGGGGTGGGACCAGCAATTAAGCACGTAACTCCATATTTTACAACTGTAGGCCGCACTGTGTGTCTGCTTGTTTTCCCACATAACTTTACTGCTGCTCCTGATGACTAACAAGTCTGTAGATCTCACTTTATAGGACTTACAGGACAAGGTGAGGGTTCCAAGTCAACTGGGGAGTGTGCAAGATTTAGAACCAGAGGGGTCTGGAAGATCTTGATATTAACTGGGCAAATTGGTAGACTAATTGGAAACACAGGGAATGTCCCTCATGTGAGCATTTTTTAAAATCCTCTTTCATATCCAGGTTAAAGTCAGCAAAATCCTATAGAAGATACATGAAGTTGGTTTGCTCGAGTAACCTTTTAAAATTAGGAGCATATTTACGCGCAGTAGGCATATTTTAAATCATACCCTCGTAAGTGCAATCATGATTTAACATTTAAACATATCTCTGCTTGTGCACCAGTACAGGCGCATGAATGCTTGTTTTAAAATTGGCCTGTGCGTTTTTGATTTATGTTTTAAAAGAATGTGGTGTTTTTCATTCATATTTCTTCTCAATTTTAATTTTCCTTACTAGGTATATATGATCATTTGAAGACCTATATCTTCATGTCAGAAGGTACTATCTTCTGAGAATCCTGAAACAAAACAGCCCTACCTCATTTTGCCATTTTCTTTATTTTAAAATCTTCATAAAGTACTACTGTAATGAGAGAGTGTTTTTATTGAAGGTACAAGTGCTTATTTAAGCTGAATAGGTAAAAGCAATAACACCTTTATCACAACAAATGTGTCTCCATAAAGTATGTTTTGAAACTAATTTTTGGAATCTGTAAACTTGCATTTATCTATTTCAGTCACCACTTCCTTTTCATTGTTCATAGTTTTTTTTGCCAATAAACAGGCGCCAAGTAGAAGGGAAGAATTAGATCTCAGGAAGAAAAAAATAACTAAAAAATTATTCAAAGTGTTGTTTTGGCAAAAGTATGTTGACATTGCCATTCCATGGTCAAGTGTAAGCATCCAAACTAAATATTACTAAGAAACAGTTAACTCTCTTCACTTGATATTGTTTTGGAATTCTTCAGTGTTGTGACTTCCACTTTGAAAAGGAAGGCAAGCCAAATAGCTCTCAAAATGCTGAATGGTCACTAGATTAGTTGCATATTTCAAGTAGTTGATCACAAGAGTTTTAATATAGATTTGTAATAGTCCATCCTTTTCCAACTGCTTTATGATGATGTCTTGAATATATGTGAGTAAGCCACAGAAAAATATTTTATATTAAAGCAGAATTTGATAGTAAATCATAATGGAACAGTTGGCATCATTACCAAAGTCATGAACTCATATGAAGAGAAAACTTAGTAGATAAATTATATTAAAAAAAGAAAAGAACAAGTTACACAGACCTCTGGATAAAACCTGGAACATGGAAAGTTTTCACAAGTAATCTTGTAGTATTTGAATAGCTATTCTTTCAATGTTTTTATGGTTATCACTTTTTTTTCATGATACATTTTTAAACCTGTTTTTCCCATCTTAATGATGCTTTTCCATAGTTAAAACAATTCCAGTTCTGTATTGTGCAAGTAGATCTCTGTGTTAGAAGCTGCGGCCACCTGTGGTCGGCCCCTCTTACCCCCAATGTGGGCATCGGCAGCTGCACTGCGGCGGGGAGTTGCTCCTGCCGCAGGCCTAGGACCTCCCCCATGTCCATGGTCCCTGCCACTGGGTTGGCATGGTGCTCCGCGATGCTCGGGGCAACCCCCAATCCTCCTCTTCACGGGGCCAGGCCGTTGGGCTCCGTGGAGCAGCCCACATTGGGCAGGGCGCTCCCTAGTCGCTCGGCCATGCCCCCAGAGCCATTCTTAAAGGGGCAGGATACCTTTACTCCACCCAGCCTCTTAGATGACGTCAGGAGCCAGGCCCTATTTATGGAGACCTCCCCTTCTGGTTCCTTGACTTGGTAATGAGTCTGCTTACTTCGGTGAGTCGTCTGTGCTTCATTTGTGCTCTTGCTCCTGTTCCTGCCTTCCGAGTCCTGTTCCTGCCTTCCGAGTCCTGTTCCTGTCTTCCCCCCTGCAGCTCCTGGACAGATCCTTTGGCTTCTGACCTCAGACTGGCAATTGGTGACTCTCTGGCTTCTGACCTCTGACTGGCGATTGGCGATCCTTCGGCTTCTGACCTCGGACCAAACCTTGGCGATTTGTTTGTCTTCTCAAGGGTCCACCTAAGTCCAGCCGGCCCCACGCACCCAAAAGCTCAACCTGCGGGGAACGGGTCTGGTATTGGTGAAGCTCCAGCTGGCCCTTGCATCAGCTCAGCCTTGCCTCCTGACGGTGGGGACCTGTGGGAGTTCGCTCCCTCAGGTAGTGCCAACTCCCCCCTCGGGCAAGGTTTCCACTTTCCCTCTGGCCACACTACAGATTGCCAAGTCCATGGAACCGGCAGAGGCTTCAGCTTGCCAAGCCATTCCAGGCATGGCTCAGAAGATTATGGAACAACAGAAGACATTAGATTCCTTTGCCTCAGCACTAGACAACCTGAATCACCGTTTGGACTCCATCGGGCCTATGAACCCCACATTACCACCAGGACCCTTTGTCGCACCGTGGACATCCAGTGTTCGTCCAGTGGTCCCCTTACCGGCTCTGCCCCGCTTCACTGGAGACTCTCGATCCTGTAGGGGCTTTATCAACCAGTGCAACATGCACTTCCGTCTACAACCAACCCTATTTCCAGATGACGAAACGAAGACAACTTATATCTTGTCTGTCCTTGATGGAAACGCCCTCGCCTTGGCATCTCCCTTGTGGGAGCATGGGGATCCTGTTCTATGTAACCTGAGTGAGTTCTTGGCTCTCTTCCGTATGGTCTTTGATGACCCCACTCAGCAGGCAGCCTCCGGAGCAACTCCTCTATGCCTACGCCAAGGTTCCTGGACTCTAGCTGAATACATAATCGAGTTCTGAACATTGTCTTCGGAATTCCACTGGGATACTGCCTGTCTGAGGACCATCTTCCTGGAGGGACTCAGCCCTTGGACTAAGGATGAACTCGCAGCTCGTGATTTACCATGATCACTGGACTCCCTCATCGACTTGACGGGGTGCGTAGACAGACGCCTTCAAGAACGCTCTCGGGAGGTTCAGCTCTCCAAGAAGGCTTCCAGTGCTTTCAGACGCCTGCGACGTTCGCCGTCTCCAAAACTCGAATCAAGCCCTCCAGGGTCTTCACCAGAGGAACCCATGCAACTGGGCTGAGGCAAACTTTCCTCTCAGGAACATCTTAGCCGTCTGCAAGCCGGCCTCTGCCTTTACTGTGGCGGTGCTGGGCATTTTCTCTCATCATGCCTGGTGCGTCTGGGAAACGTCCAGGGCCTAGGATCTGAAGGAGGACTCTTCATGGGCCTGGCATCAACTGTACCTCCACTGACTCTGCCGGTCAAGCTGAGTACAGGAGACCGCAAATTCCATACCCTAGCCCTGGTGGATTCAGGAGCCGGGGGTAACTTTATCATGAAGATTTTAGTGGAACACCTCGAGATTCCACTCATCTGCGCCCAGCTTCCATTGGTCCTCTCATCCATTCAAGGAGAACCCCTTCCAGGCCGGGTCACCCACGTTACTGCTCCCATCCAGGTGCGCACTGGATTGCTTCATGTGGAACATCTCTCTCTACATGTCCTTGATCGGTCCATACATCCCATCGTGCTGGGGCTCCCCTGGCTCCAAGTGCATTGCCCCCAGTTCTACTGGAAGATGCTACAATTGGTCCGCTGGGGACCGGACTGTCAAAACTCCTGTCTAGATACGTGTCTCCCTTACACTGCGTGACTGCCACCACCTGTCTTCATGGCCTACTGTCAAAGTATGCCTCCTACTCAGATGTTTTTTCCAAGAAAACGGCTGAGACGCTACCACCCCATCAGCCCTTTGACTGCTCGACTAATCTGCTACCGGGTACCGAATCTCCCAGGGGGCTTGCCTATGCTCTCTCACCCTCTGAGACCCAGGCCATGTCGCTCTATATCCAGGAAAACCTGGACCGAGGATTCATCCGCTAATCGACCTCCCCAGCGGGTGCTGGGCTTTTCTTCATGGGCAAAAAGAATGGGACGCTCTGCCCCTGCATCGACTATCGGGGGTTGAACGCCATAACCCTTAAGGATCACTGTCCAATTCCCTTAATTTCAGAACTCTTTGACTATCTCCAGGGTACGTGAGTCTTCACCAAATTGGACCCTAGGGGAGCCTAAACTTAATTCGCATCAAGGAGGGCGATGAATGGAAGACGGCCTTTAACACCACGGATGGACACTATGAATACCTAGTTATGCCATTTGGCCTTTGTAATGCCCCAGCCATATTCCAAAACCTTATGAATGAAATCTTCCGAGATTTATTATATCAATGTGTAGTCGTCTAACTCGACGATATCTTAGTCTTCTCCAAGTCTCTCTCTGCCCACCGCCAAAACGTCTCCCAGATACTCCAGCATCATAGGGAAAATAGACTTTATGCTAAACTTGAAAAATGCCTCTTTGAAGGAGAAGCTCTCCCATTTCTGGGGTACATCGTCTCCAGCCAAGGGTTCTGCATGGATCCACAGAAACTGAAGGCCATTCAAGACTGGCCTAAACCATCCGGATTGAAGTCCTTACAGCGATTTTTAGGCTTCGCTAACTATTATCATTCTTTCATCTCCAAATATGCCTCTATTGTGGTACCGCTGATCTCCCTAACCCGTAAAGGTGCCGACCCGAAACGCTGGCCGCCAGATGCGATATCCGCCTTTCTCCGCCTCAAGGAAGTATTTCTCCTCAAGCCCTGTCTTCGCCACCCTGACCCACAACGCCCCTTTATCGTTGAAGTAGGTGCTTCCTCTGAAGGGGTTGGAGCTGTTCTCAGCCAGTACTCTACCAGTCATACTCTAAATCCCTGTTCCTTTCTCTACCGCCAATTGTCCACAGCGGAATGTAATTATGCCATTGGCGAGAAGGAGCTTCTCGCTATCAAAATCGCCTTCGAGGAATGGCGCCCTTGGTTGGAGGGAGCCCAACACCAGATTATGGTCTATACCGATCATAAAAATTTAGAATGTCTGTACCGGGCACAACGTCTCAATCCTCAACAGGCCTGTTGGGCCCTATATTTTGCTAGATTCGACTTCATATTACGATACTGCCCAGCCGCCAAGATTTGAAAGCGGACGCACTCTCCCGAGTCTTCGACACTGCAGATACACCAGAATCTCCCAGTTTCATCATTGATCCATCCCCTGTACTGCTGGCCACCATGATGTCCGTTCCACCAGGGAAAACCTTTGTGCCGCCATGCCTCCAAAATCAGGTCTTGACCTGGGCCCACGACTCCCACAGCTTGGGACATCCGAGACAACACCGGACTCTGGTTGTCCTCCACCGATACTACTGGTGGCATGGGATATCTAAGGATGCTCGATCCTACGTTGAGTCCTGCCACATGTGCGCCTATCACAAGAATCCCTCAGGGTTGCCTCGAGGGTTGCATCAACCTCTGCCTGTCCCCAAGGAACATTGGACACACATCTCAACGGACTTTATCGTTGATTTTCCTCCGTCTAAAGATAACACCACCATCTGGGTCATTGTCAACTGGTTCTCTAAAATGGCTCATTTCGTACCACTTCCAGGGTTACCCTCTGTCTCAGCTAGCCCAGCTATTCATACATCATATCTTCAGATTGCACGGTCTCCCCAAAGTCAACCTATCTGACCGGGGACCCCAGTTTACCGCTAAGTTCTGGAGATCACTCTGTCGGAAGTTCGACATTACCCTGGAATACACCTCCGCATATCATCCACAAACCAATGGTCTGGCGGAGAGAACTAACTGGACCCTCAAACAATTTCTACGCATCTACG
The DNA here is from genome assembly GCF_901001135.1 of Rhinatrema bivittatum. Lineage (NCBI taxonomy): Eukaryota > Metazoa > Chordata > Amphibia > Gymnophiona > Rhinatrematidae > Rhinatrema > Rhinatrema bivittatum. Next base: position 201,242,592 of record NC_042615.1, read on the forward strand.
TTAATAGCAAATAGGACAACTGGACAGACCTGCTTCCTTGGGCCGAATTTGCCCTCAATTCTCACCTTTCCGCTGCCACCGGCTCTTCACCATTCCAAGTGGTCTATGGCAAGCAACATCTTCCACCTCTGCCCGTTCCTGTGACCATTCCTTCACTGGCGGCTCAGCTCTCCGCTGAAGAACTACATCATCTCTGGACCTTCACCCAGCAGGCCTTACTCAAAGCTAATCAAGCAGCCAAAAAATTTTTCGACCGTCATCGGAGACCAAGTCAACCTCTTAGACCTGGTCAGAAGGTTTGGCTAAGTACGTGATTTATCCGCTTGAAGCTACCATCTATGTGACTTGCTCCTTGTTTCATTGGCTCGTTTCCCATCTTCTGCCAAGTGGGCGCAGTAGCTTATCAACTCCAACTTCCTCCATCCCTCAAAATCCACAACACCTTCAATGTGTCACTCTTAAAACCTCTGGTGTTGTCATGGCCATCCAGAATGCCACCTGAACCACTGCCTCCCTCCTCCGAGGACGACTCCACCTATCAGATCTGAGAAGTGCTTGATGTCAGGAAACACAAGAGGAGGTGGGAATACCTGCTAACCTGGTAAGGGCTTCGTACCTGAAGAAAATACTTGGGAAACTCTCGCCAACATTTTGGACAGGGATCTTCTCACTCAGTTTCATCGGACTCACCCTTCCAAGCCAAAACCTCCGGGGAGACCCCCTAAAAAGGGGTGTACTGTTAGAAGCCACAGTCGCCCGTGTTCGGCCCCTTTTACCTCTGGCGCGGGCATCGGCAGCCGTGCTGTGGTGGGGAGTCGCTCCTGCCGTAGGCCTAGGACCTCCCCCACGTCCACGGTCCCTGCTGCTGGGTCGGCGTGGTGCTCGAGGCGACCCCCGATCCTCCTCTTCACGGGGCCAGGCCACGGGCCTCCATTGGAGCGTCCTGCCCACGTCAGGCAGGACGCTCCCTAGTCGCTCGGCCATGCCCCCAGAGCCATTCTTAAAGGGGCAGGCTACCTTGACTTCACCCAGCCTCTCAGATGACGTCAGGAGCCAGGCACTATTTATGGAGACCCCTTTCTGGTTCCTTGACTTGGCAACGAGTCTGCTTACTTCGGTGAGTCGTCTGTGCTTTGTTTCTGCTCTTGCTCCTGTTCCTGCCTTCCGAGTCCTGTTCTTGCTTTCCCTCCTGCAGCTCCTGGATGGATCCTCTGGCTTCTGACCTTGGACCGGCGATTGGTGACTCTCTGGCTTCTGACCTCGGACTGGCGATTGGCGATCCTTCGGCTTCTGACCTCGGACCAAACCTCTACGATTCCTTCATCTTCTCAAGGGCCCACCTAAGTCCAGCCGGCCCCACGCACCCAAAAGCTCAACACGCCGGGAACTGGGCTGGTATTGGTGAAGCTCCAGCTGACCCTTGCATCAGCTCAGCCTCGCCTCCCGACAGTGGGGACCTGTGGGAGTTCGCTCCCTCAAGTAGCGCCACCTCCCCCTCGGGCAAGGGTTCCACTTTCCCTCTGACCACACTACACTCTGTCAACACATTTTCTAGAAAAGTTTGTTTGTAATTAAGTTACTCCATTCTGTTTTTACATGAAGTTTCAAAATATTACTTTCTATGAAAATTGTGACAATATAATCTTAGTCACAATGCACAATTTGTCTGCAGCTGCAAATTGCATTTGTTTTCAATTTTTATTTTATTTTCCCTGGGAATTTAAATGTTATAACAAAAAAATGTGATCAAATGACTGTTTTAACAAATAGGAGAAAAATCGGTGGACATGTCCTTTTTCTACTGATTTTGTTAGTTTTGAAATTTCAAAGAAAAATAAAATAAAAACTGAAAACAAGGGCCCTAATTATTGTATTTAACACCATTAAATGTGTATTCTATCTTTTAACAACTAAATATTTCCAAAAGAGTATACCTCAGTACAATTCTATAGAATATCTTTAACACTTTATAATGTCTTCTGGGATACATTTTCAAAAGCTTAGTCGAGATCAAAGTGTGGAAAATATTGTAAGAAGTTACATAGTTAGATTGGCTGAATCTGCATAAGCTGAATTTTAGCTATCTGAAAGTTGCATGGTTACTTTTAGATGCATTACAAAGAGGCGTTAATAGTACAGGGTACAATTCTTGTCAAAATTTTGTTTTGACAGGTGGCCACACCGCCTTCTGGATCAAGCCCCACCCACTGACCACCTCTCAGCTTATCAGTGTTCACTTCCGGGTTTAGCCCTGCCCGTTTTCTCACCCTAGCCTTGTTCCCTTTCTTGACATCCGTTATAGTCCCGCCTACTCTCTGCCCCCTTTACCTTTTTTTGACGTCACTTCTTGTCATGTTCACTGTCTGGCCCTTGTGGAGGGCGTAGAGCGAAACCGAAAATAAATTTTTAAGATGGCGGCCAGCACCTGGAGACAGGAAATGATGCACATCCAAGATGGTGGATTTTGTTGTGGGGACCAGATAGAGACCGGAAAAGTCACGACTGTACATGCGCAGCAAAACCAAAATAAAACGTGTTTGAATTGAGCTGTTGTGAACCATGCTGAGGCAGCCATACTGGAATGACATCACAGGCCATGACATCATCCCTGAGCATGTTTAGATCTTTTGTTTACAATGGGAGAGCATGGTGGGCAGCCAAGTTGGAAGGAATGACCAAGGGCCTCATTTTCTAAAGTATCGCAGGCCTGCAATAATTTAGAAAATTGCACTAATGGGGGACGGGGGGGTCGGAGCGGGGGGGGGGGGGGGGCGGTCCTGCGCTAGCCAGCAGCCATCGCACTGCCGCGGTGCGATCGCTGCCGGTTTGTCACCCAATAGCGCCACCATAGAAGGTGTAGCTGTTGGGTGCGAAGTAGGACGCGAAAAGGCCCTTATCTTTTCGCCGACTGCGGCGTCTTCGCGGAGTCGGCCCCAGTGACGCCTCAACTCCTCCTCTTCCGGGGCTGACTCCGCCCCAATTTAGGTAGCGCAGGCATGCGCTACCTTCGCAAACCTGCGATAGCCTTGGAAAATAAGGCCCCATGCTCAGTAAGCAGCTGCAGGGGCTTGAAAGGATAGTCGATAGCAGTTATTAAAATCCTTCTATTTTCTGTCAAACTAAAAATAGAAAATCCTTTTGTTTTCTTTTTGCCACAAAACATTGATATTTTTGTGCCAGTGTTTTCTTTTTTGTTTTTTTTTTATCAAACACAGTGATGTTTGAGAAAGAGAAAAAAGTCATAAGTTGTAAATTTAATCTCAGCAGAGAATTTCTGTAGCAGAGAGAAAAGTGACTACTCCCAATCACTCCCACTGTCACTTCTTTCTGTACCAGAGAGAAAATTGACTATTCCCACCCACTTCATTCTCCTTCTACTGTACTCACGCCAGTTAGCATTGAACAGCATTTGAGGAAAAGAGAGACCCTCTCCTCTTCTTATTTTTAAAATGTTTGAAACTAAAAAAGACCCAGCAAGACTATAGTTTTTTGAGCTTTTGTATAATTATAAAAATGAGTAGAAGCCAGGATTTTTTTTTTTTTGTTTTGTAAAAGCAAGCCAGCAAAAGAGGCCATTTCATCAACGTCATAATTAGCTGCGATTTTCTTTAGGCATTACAGACAGTTTTTTTCAACTACCCAAACCCACGGCTCTCCTTCCATCCCCCTTCCTTCCTTCTTCCACTGAGCTCTATTATCTTTTTTTTTTTTTTTTTTATTACAGTTGGAGCCAGCACACTGTGCCACACACAGAAAAAATAGTTTTTAAAATCAGTGCTGCCTTTCAAAATAAGAGAAATATTTATTAACTATGATAAAAGAAAAAAAAGAGACCATATACTCAGACCTACACGGACAGCAATCATGGACTGTGCGAGGAATCTTGGGAAAAAGAAATGCATCCTGGGTAGTTACCATGAAAACCAGCAAATGGCCCCCCCTGCTTTTCGCCATCCAGAGGCCAGAAGCAGTATTGCACCCCTCCTCCCTCCTTCATGCTATTTATTTTGTTTTATTTTATGTCTTTTCATAAGCAAACTTATGAAAATAAAAGGTGAATTGTGATGTCACAAGAAATCGAAATATACGTAGATATGCCTTTTGCAAGAAGTGTAGAAAAGGAGGGAAAAAAATGTAGTTTTTGTTGGGTAACAATGATAATTAGGAGAATAAAAGTTCTTAACATGATATTTTAAGTTAAAAAGCTATATTCTAAGCAAAATAAGATGTTTTGTTTGTCTACTATTTAAAAGCAATAGCATTTATGCCTTATGTCATAAAGAATGATATATATACATATATTTAAAAAAATGTGTTTCAATTAAAAATCTGTGTCATCCCTGAGCATTCAACCCCCACATGCTCCCCTGCTTTTCACCATCCAGAGGTCTGAAGCAGTATTGCATCACCAAACCACGTACAACCCCGCTGATTTAGGTAGTGCCCATATGGCCCCCTTGCTTTTCACCATCCAAAGGGCAGAAGCAATACTGCACCCCCAACTACACACCACCCTCTTCTTTTTTTTCAACCCCACATGAGCACTCCACTACTTTTTGCCATCCAAAGGCCAGAAGCAGTATTGCACCTCGCAACACCCATCACCCCTCCCTCCTTCATTTGTAATACCACATGAAATCCAAGACATGCCTACAAAAGAAAACAAATGTCAGGTTGTATTGTGACCAGGTAAAAATAACTGACCCACAGCAAAAAACGATATATGATGAAAGAAAAGTATATCAATAACTTATTTATTTATTTATTTATTTAACAGTTTTATATACAGACATTCAATCGGATATTACATCTGTTTACAATAAACAGAGAACTACGCTGGATTAGCGCTTGACAGGGAACGTGAAAAGAACAATAGCAAACATCAATAATAAAATGAAATACTAAATAGGCTGTAAATATGAACAATAATGAAATGTAAAATAAAATAGGCTATATATATATATATATATATATATATATATATCTACAATTTACAAGATGATTAGAGTTAAGTTACCTATTAGTTACATGACTAAGACTAAGTTACATGGAATAGGTTACGGTTAATGGGTTAGAGGGGCAGCAATGAAGGGAAGGGGGGGTGCTTAAGGGGGGGAGGATATTGTACAAATGGTGGGAGGAGAGATATTGTGTAATTGGAGGGAGGAAAGATATGATGGACGGATACAGAGGGGAGACTGAGTGATTGGGAGGCTATAGCGAGAACGAGGGAGTTTAGGTGTAAGCCTGAGTGAACAGCCACGTTTTAAATTTTTGCTTGAAGATCTTTGGGCAAGGTTCCAGATGTAGATTTACAGGCATTGAGTTCCATAGGGCTGGGCCGGCAATGGAGAGCGCGCATGCTTTAGATGTTACAAGATTGGTGAGTTTGGGGGAGAGTGCACGTATAGTGGCAAGGTATTGGTTTCTGGTCAGCCTAGAAGGGGAATGGAAAAGCAGAGAGTCATTGAACCATCTCATATTGGTGTTGTGAAATGCTTTATGTATGATGGGAGAGGGTTTTGAACTGGATACGGGAGGCAATAGGGAGCCAGTGTATATCCTTTAAGATAGAGGAAATGTGTTTATTACTGTATGTGTTGGTAAGGATCCGGGCTGCAGTATTTTGCAGAATTTGAAGTGGGTGGATGGAGTTTTTGGGTAAACCTAGGAGGAGAGAGTTGCAGTAATCAATTTTAGAAAGAATGGTGGTTTGTAGGACCGTGTGAAAGTCAGAGAGATGGAGCAAGAGTTTTAGTTTTTTTAGGGTGTGTATCTTGAAGAAGCCCTCTTTCAATGTTGAATTGATGAATTTTTTAAAGTTAATTTGATGGTCTAGGGAAACCACTAAATCTCGTACTTGTTGGGAGAAAGAAATATGGGATGACAGTGAGTGGTGCAGATGTGGGGTGTTAGTGTGAGTAGTTGGTGAGATGAGCATTAGTTCAGTTTTTGTGGTGTTAAGGGCAAGATGGATGTTAGTTAAGAGTTTGATTGCAAGCAGAGTGGACTCCCAGATATTAATGGCTTTAGGGGAGGGTGTTTGTAATAGGGATAAGAATTTGCACATCATCTGTGTAAATATAGTGTGGGAGGTTGAGATCAGCTAGGAGGTGACAGAGTGGTAGGAGGTAAATGTTGAATAGGGTGGATGACAGAGAGGAGCCTTGCGGTACACCTTGGTCGAGGGGAATAGCTTTAGACTCATGGTTTCCAATTTTGACTTTGAAATTTCTATTGCTGAGATAGGATTTAAACCAACTGTGGGCAAAACCAGTTATTCCAATTTCCTTGAGGTGCTGAAAGAGGATGTTGTGACTAATGGTGTCGAAGGCCGAAGAGATGTCTGATAGCTAGAATATACGCTTGACCTTTATCAAGGCCTTTAATGAGATGGTCTGTTAGTGTTAGGAGGAGGGTTTCCGTACTATGATGTTTGTGAAAGCCGTATTGAGAGGGAGAGAGGAGTTGATGGTCATCGAGGTAATCTGAAAATTGCCTATTGATCACTTTTTCAAGGGTCTTTGAGATGAATGGAAGGTTTGAAATCAGGCGGTAATTGGCCAGTTCGGTGTGGTCAAGCTTGGGTTTTTTTAGTATAGGCTTGACTATTGCTTGTTTGAGGGGGTTGGGTACTGAGCCTAGGGTGATGGAAGCATTTATAATGTTGGCAATGGGTTGGGCTATTATGTTGGGGATGGAAAGGAGCAGTTTCGTGGGAATTGTGTCTGAAGTGTGGGAGGATGGTCTAGCTTTCTTCAGTACTGATTCGATTTCTAGAGCAGTGGTGGTTGCAAAGGAGTTTAAGCCTGTGTGGGGGTCTGTGGGGCAGGCGAGATGGGGTTTTTGCGTGTTGAGGGTGGGTATGGAGGAAGATGGGAAATGTGTTAGTAGTTTATTGATTTTGTCTTGAAAGAATGAAGCGAGTTCCTCACATTTGATTTTAGCTTCTTCGGGTATAGCATGGGGCGTAGATTTAGTTAAAGTGGCAACGTATTCGAAGAGGGCTCGTGGGTTAAATTGAAATTGGTGTATTTTGGTGGCGTAGAAGTCCTTTTTGACCTTGTTTAGCATTTCTCTGTAGGAGTGTAATGAGGATCTGTATCTGGCAAGGAGGGTGGAGGTTGGGTTCTTGCGCCAATCCCTTTCAGTTTTTCTAAGGTGGTGTTTCATATCTTTTAGCTCCTTTGTATACCAAGGTTTTTTGGTATTATCATGGGATTTTATTTGTCTTGATTGCAGGGGGCAGACGTTATTTGCCACAGTATTTGAGAGGTTATGCCATGATGAGAGTGCGGCATCTGCGTTAGATAGATCTAAGTTGTTGAGCGTGTTAGAGAGGGCCGAGATAAGGTCATCCCTTTTGCAGGTTTTTCTGAAGTGTATGGTACTAATTGAGTTTGCGTGGGACGGGGGCTTCCTTATGGAACAAGAGGTTCTTATGTAGTGGTCTGACCAAGGGATGGGAGTGCAAGTAGGAGGGTACGCTTGTATAAGGGAGTTAGTGAAGATTAGGTCAAGTGAGTGACCAGCTTTATGTGTTCGATGGCAAATGATCTGTTGAAAGCCTAAGGCCTTCATTGCTTCGAGCATGGTAATGCAAGAGGCGGTTCGTTGTGTACTGTCAACATGAAGATTGAGATCCCCTAGGATGATGGCTAGAGTATCTGTGGTTTAGTTTTTGGCTATGTATTCAATAAAGGGGGAGGGGTTATTTTCAAAAATTCCTGGGGGGGAGTATATTAGGCAAATTTGCAAGGAAGGGGATTTGAAGTAGCCAATTTCGATTTTGGGTGGCGAAGTGATGGATTGGTGTATTACATTAAGTTCCTTTTTTACTGCTAGTAGAATTCCTCCGCCTTTTTTTTTGGGCCTCGGGAGGGAGAAAATATTGTAGCAGTTGGTAGGGAGCTGATTAAGGAGTACTGAGTCGGTGTCCTTAAGCCAAGTTTCTGTTATGGCACAGATGTCTGGGTTCTCATCAAGGAGGATATCGTTAAGGACAGGCATTTTCTTAGTTAATGACTGAGCGTTAACACGGATGAGAGAAAACGCAGTGATGCCGAGTATTTGAGTGAGGGGAGGTGCAGTCATGGTGGGGAGGAGTGTTTGTAAGGTGTGAGCGGAGTCGGGAAGAGTAAGGGGCGGTGAGTCACTGTTTGCTGTGTCGGAGAATGGGAATGTTGTAGCTTAGCATATTGGTGATATGGCTACTTGAGGGAAGTATGAAGTGGGTGCAGATATTTGCAGAGGTTTGAGGTGGAGGGATTGCTTTTGAGTATTGAATCCCGTCTTGATGTGGGGTGCGTATGAAGAGGACAGGGTTATTGCAGGAATTGGGTGGTTGTAAGATGGAGGGGGTCATAGAGGAGAATGTAAGTATGTAGGAGAATTGAGGAGGAATGTCACAGAGGGTTAGAGGGTCAAAAAATTGAGGGAGGTCAGCTGGAGGTGACAAAGTGTGTGTTGGAGGCAGCACAAAGGGGCATACTAAGGGGTGTGCCCCTTAGATGCGCTCCTTTGGTGCGCGAGACACCTGGCGCGAGGCGCCAAGGGAATCCTCTTTAAGGAGCCACAGGGGCGGATGTAAGGGTCTGCGGGACTGGAAGTGAGGTTGCGGTCGCGTCGGTCAGTCGGAAGGAGGTAGGCCTCACCTCTCGTTCGTGGTCGGGCTCGGACCCCAATGGGTTGCTCGCGCCGGTTGCACCGAGCTGTGGGTGGTGCGAGGGAGGTGGATCGCTGGGGCATGGTTGCAGGAACGCAGGGTCAGATTGGGACACCGTGGTTGAATGTTGGGTCGGCCGGACGGTAGCGTGCGAAGAGGACGGCAGGAGGCTTGGCTCAGCTCTTTAAAGGGCCCGTGGGACTGGAAATGAGGTCGCGTCGGTCGGTCAGAAGGAGGTAGGCCTCACCTCACCTCGGAGGGAACGGAGGCAGGCTGCGCGGCTCGGCACGCACAGGCTGCCCGTTTTGCACAGCCTTACGCGCGCCGATCCCGGATTTTAAAGGATACGCGCGGCTACGCGCGTATCTATTAAAATCCAGCGTACTCTTGTTCGCGCGGGCGTACTTTATTAAAATCTACCCCAACATGTTTTCTGCGACTATAGATTGTATTATCCCAGGACAAGCAGGATGCTAGTCCTCACATATGGGTGACATCATTGATGGAGCCCTATTGCGGAAAACTTTCTGTCAAAGTTTCTAGAAACTTTTGACTGGCCCTGTGAGGCCACTGAGCATGTCCAGCATGCCATGATATTCTCTGCCACAGGGGTCTCTCTTCAGTCTTCGTTTTTCCGCGCTGCTGTAGACATCGCGGAGCAGGAGCCTTTGTGAGTTTTCTCACAGTTTTTGTCTGACTAAAAGTCACATTTCTCATTCATTTTCTCCCACACGGGATCTCTCAGGTTTCCACCGGCTGGTGGGTAATCGTTGTCTTGATTTTACTCTCTGAGTAAAATTTTTTCCTCTCACATTTTTCTCCTCATTTCATCGACGGCTGTCGACAGGATTTAAAAAACGTCCATTTGTAATCGGACAGTGTCCATTACAGACCCACACCTTGAGTGTGTGCTTTGTTTAGGGGAAAAACACGACGTAACAACCTGCCCTAAATGTGCAGAAATGACCGCGAAGGGAAGAAAGGCCCGCCAAGAAAAGATGGAGCATTTATTCAATCTACAACTTCTGCCATCTCCCTCTACATTGACTAAATCGTCTCCGACTGGAGTCTCCAAAAGCATAATTTTGAAAAAAACGTCATCCGGAAGGATCGGGGGACCATCCATCGCCAACGTCATCGATAGCATCGACAAAGTCAGCGATCGAACACCGCTCGAAGCACCGTCATCGGCACCGATACCCATCGATACCAGAGGTGCTTCTCTCCCTGGAGAAATCGACCACGAAATGGCCAAGAATCCAGGAAACACCGGTACCTCCGATGCAGGGGCCTTCATCCCATGGAGACACCCCAATTGTTGAACCTCCACAGGGCTCTGTGGAAGGAACATCGACACCGCCACCGTGTACAGCTGCTCTGCCTGCACCAGCTGTTACGCAGGAATTGTCAGATTTCATCCGTAAAGCGGTGCTCCAGGCCTTAAAGGAACAGATGCCGATTCCGGCGCCTTTGCCGATGCCGGTGCCTCCACCAATGCCGGTTCCAGAACCAATGCCGGTACCTGTACCGATGCCAGTGGTTCCACCGAAGCCAGTGCCCGCACCAATGCCGGCACCACAGCCTAAGTCGATGCCGATTCCATTGTCGATACCAGATATGATGGCATCGATGCCGATGTCACCTGGGGCTCCAGGACATCCTGAATTTGCACTATACCAGCTTCTCATGAAGATATTTGATGAAGTAGTCGGTGCTCTTCCACCCAAGCCACGAGAAGAGATTCCTGGACGGATACCCCTTGATGATCCGCAGCCAGGTCCTTCAGGACTTCCTCGTCCACCAAGATCTCCGATATCTCCACATCAGGATGATCCATATGATACTTGGGATGATGGGCATACAGACACTTCCTCTGAAGAATTTATGTCAGATATTTCCCCTCCAGACCAAAGGACGAAATCTCCACCGGAGGATTTATCCTTTACAAATTTTGTTTATGATATGGCGGACACCATACCCTTCACCTTGGTAACTGAAGAAGATGCTAGACAGCAAACATTGGAGGTCCTCCAATTTGTGGATCCTCCAAAACAAGTATTAGCCATACCTGTCCATGCAGTCTTCCTAGACTTACAGCATCGACTCTGGGAGCACCCATGCTCAGTACCTGCTGTCAATAAAAGGATGGACACTACTTATTTGGTACAGTCTGTTCCTGGCTACCAAAAGGCACAGCTGCCACACCAATCAGTGGTTGTGGAATCCGCACAAAAGAAGTAAAAAAGGATAAGGCCGCATTCCTCCACTCCCCCAGGAAAGGATCATCGATTCTTAGATTCCCTGGGGAGGAAAATTTATCAAGGAGCCATGTTAAATACCAGAATTTCATCTTATCAATTATACATGACTCAATATCAAAGAAATCTGTGGAAACAGATGCAAGAATTTTCAACATCATTACCACAGCAATATCAAGAAGCAGCCCAAGCAATCATTCCCAAAGGACTTGAAGCTGGCAAGCACAAAGTCCGAGCCGCTTATGATGGTTTTGAAACAGCCTCCAGAGTAGCAGCCTCTGGTATAAGTGCAAGACGTTGGGCATGGCTTAAGGCCTGAAATCCAGGAAAAATTAGTTGACTTACCATGTCTTGGTGACAACCTTTTTTTTTTTTTTTTTAAATTTAATCTTTATTAGTTTTAAACATAACTTACAAAGCATCCACTTTGACATGAAATATGGTTAAGAACAAAGGAAACTAAAAAAAAAATAAGGAAATTCCATTTTTACAATTACATATAGTAATTTATACATCTTACAATATTATTCTTAACCCTTTAGACCCCTAATCGTTGGAGGTGGAGTACATGCAAATTAAAGGGGATTTCAAGCAATATATAACTTTTTAGGAAAAAGGCAACCATTAAACCGGTTTTCCTTATATAGATGATACTAACTACTGCCTAATGCAGCGGTGTTTTCTTTGCTTCGATAAAGCTTCTGAGTTGCTCAGGTTGGAAAAAGATATAGTTATTGCTTTCAAACTTGATAATACATTTGCAGGGGAACCTTAGATAAAATGAGGCTCCCACTGCCAGTACTTCTTGTTTTAAGGCGAGAAAATTTTTCCTTTTAGCTTGAGTTGATTTGGTTAAATCTGGGAATATTCTCACATTTGAACCCAGAAACACAGCTTTAATTTTTTTGAAATATGCACGCATGATTATTCCCAGATCATTTTCGTTGAAACAGGAAATTAAAAGAGTAGATCTCTCTACAACTTCATATGTAGATGTTTCTAAGAATGCAGTTAAGTTTTCTAACGCATTGGGAGGTACTTGTATCTGCTGGCTACCCCGAATTGGTAAAAAAAATACTTTTTCCAGGGGTGGAGTCTGCTCGGGGGGAATTTCCAATACTTCGAAGAAATATCTTTTAATTGTCATCCTGGGAATTTCTCCAGCCACCCTGGGAAAGTTAAGTAGCCTCAGATTCAAATGTCTCAATTTATTCTCTATATTTTCAATTTTCCTATTCATACCATTACAATCTTGTATGATCGTTGCCTGCACTTGTTTAATTTGATTAATCTCAGTCTCTATATTTTGAATTTTCCCATCAATTTCTAATTTATATCCTTGAAAGTTCTTATTCAATGTTTCCATTTGTGAAGAAATGATGTTTATTTTCCCTGAGGTAATCTCAAGAGCCTTTACTGTGGCAAGCGATAGATTCCATAGTGAATCTAGAGTCACTACCTCCGGTCTTTGCATGGCCAAAACCACCTCGGGGGGGGGGAAGAGGGCAAGTCACAGACTGCTCACCTTCTCCATTAGTCTGGACTCTTCCTCTCTCCAGAACTGAATCTCGTTGTGGCTCTCTCCGTTGTCCATGGAGGATTGCGCCGGTACTTCCATCGCCACCGCCCCCTCAGATCGGCAAGGCTGCTCACCCACTTCGGGGCTCAGCCCCAATCGCGGCGTTGAGGTTCCGCGCGCTGCCGGAGGCAGTCTTTCATCCAGAGGACTTAGGGAGACTGCTTCTGAGGTCGGGTCACATTCCCCTTCCTGTGACCCGACAGCCGGACCTCCTAACTCCAATGTTACCGGTTTCTCGACGCATTGTTTGATAGTCCTCTGTCCGGAGGGAAGTGCAGGTGACGAGGGGTAGTTCCTGGTTTTCCCCTTACGTTTCGGTGGCATATTTTAGGAAATATTTCAATAAAGAGGAAAAACGCCGGCACAGGTATGAACAGCGCGACAGTCTATGGCGCCATCTTGACTCCACCCCCCACCTCGTGACAACCTTTTTGGTTCCAAAGTACAAGATGCGTTAGCACAATTAAAAGAACACACAGAAACCCTGTGCCAACTTTCGTTAATTCCACAGGATTCTGCTGCCCAGTCATCTCGTCGGCCTCCAAGAAAAGATTCTAGATGACCCTTCTATCGACAGAGGCATTATTACCCTCCAGCATCATGGGGCAGATCTTCTAGGCCGCAGCAAAGAGCTCAGCCCAGACAACCTAGGGCGGCTAGGCCTCAACCTCCGCCCCAGACGGGACCGGCTGCAGGCTTTTGAGGCCATTCCCAGAGACCAAAGCCATCTCTTCAACCCTCAACCAGATCTACCAGTAGGAGGCCGAGTATCCTCCTTCTACAACCATTGGATATAAATAACAACAGACCAATGGGTACTCGCAATAATATCTCGAGGTTACCAACTCAGTTTTCTCTCAACTCAAAGAGATTCTCCTCCGAGACCTCTTCCTCTGAGCGAAAATCACATAATCCAATTACAAGTAGAATTATCCACCCTTCTGAAAGCCAGAGCTGTAGAGCCGGTGCCCCGGACTCAGCAGGGCAGAGGATTCTATTCCCGCTATTTCCTCATTCCAAAGAAAACCGGAGGCCTATGTCCCATCCTAGACCTCAGAAATCTCAACAAATTTCTGAAGAAAGAAAAGTTCAGGATGGTCTCTCTAGGTACCATGCTTCCACTTCTTCAAACAGGAGATTGGCTTTGTTCTCTGGATCTTCAAGATGCTTACACTCACATTCCAATATTCCCTCCTCATCGCAGGTATCTGCGCTTCATGGTGGGTCATCAACATTTCCAGTACAGAGTACTACCATTCAGACTTGCCTCTGCTCCGAGATTATTCACCAAATGACTTGCAGTAATAGCAGCATACTTGCACAAGGAAAGTGTCCATGTCTTTCCCTATTTAGACGACTGGCTCATCAGAAGTCAATCTCAACAAGGAGCTCTGGCTTTTCTCAGTCGAACAATCACTCTACTTCACTCCATGGGTTTCCTCATCAATTATCAAAAGTCCCATCTCATTCCGTCTCACCTACTTCAATTCATAGGAGCAGAATTGAACACCATACTTTCAAAAGCTTTTCTACCCAGGGATCAGGCAGAGACACTTTACCCATTGGCAAATTCGCTTCACTCAAAGAAACAAGCAACAGCTCATCAGTTTCTAATCTTACTAGGCCACATGGCCTCCACAGTTCATGTCACTCCTATGGCAAGGTTAGCCATGCGGGTAACTCAATGGACATTAAGGTCACAATGGATCCAAGCTATTCAACCACTTTCCTCTCCAATTCAAGTAACCCACCAGCCACATTCATCTCTACTTTGGTGGGCGAACAGGGACAACTTACGCAAGGGCCTACCCTTCCAACAACCAGTCCCACAGATAACTTTAACTACAGATGCATCCACCTTGGGTTGGGGAGCTCACATAAACAATCTCCAACTCCAAGGTACTTGGACAAAACTCGAAGCAACATTTCAAATCAATTTCCTGGAACTTCGAGCTATACGTTATGCGCTGCATGCGTTCAAGGACTGCCTTTCACACAAGACTGTTCTGATCCATACGGACAACATAGTAGCCATGTGGTACATCAACAAACAGGGAGGTACGGGCTCGTATCTCCTCTATCAAGAAGCTGCACAGATTTGGGACTGGGCTCTGACACACTCGATGTTTCTACGGGCCACTTATCTGGCAGGCATTCACAACGTAGTGGCAGATCGACTCAGTCGCCAGTTCCAACTGTACGAATGGTCCCTGGATCCCTTAGTAGCGACCAGGATATTTCAACTTTGGGGACAACCAACAATAGACCTCTTTGCGTCATGCCTGAATCACAAAGTGGACAAATTCTGCGCTCTACACAGACATAATCACCAACTAGCCAAGGACACCTTTGCTCGCCCTTGGAACTCAGGCCTTCTATACGCGTATCCTCCAATACCCAATACCGCTCATAACCAAAACTCTAGTGAAGCTACAACAGGACAAGGGGTCCATGATACTCATAGCCCCGTATTGGCCTCGACAAGAATGGTTTCCCACACTTCTAGACCTCTCGATCAGAGAACCAATTCGCCTGGGGGTAGCTCCCATTCTCATAACTCAGGATCAGGGTCGGTTGCGCCATCCTAACCTTCAGTCCCTATCCCTCACAGCATGGATGTTGAAAGCTTGATTTTACAACCACTCAATCTTTCAACCAATGTATCTCAAGTGCTTATAGCTTAACGTAAACCTTCAACACGAAAGAATTATTCTTCGAAATGGAAAAGGTTTGCCATGTGGTGCATGCATAAGAGTATTGACCCTTTTTCCTGCCCCACAACTTCTCTACTAGACTACTTATGCCATCTTTCACATTCTGGTCTCCAGACATCATCTGTAAGAGTACATTTAAGTTCAATCTCAGCTTACCATAACAAGATGGGAGATGCATCAATATCCATACAACCTCTTGTCAGCAGGTTTATGAGAGGTTTAACGCAACTTAAACAACCAATTCGGCCACCAGTCACAGAATGGGACCTGAATCTGGTCTTAACAAGATTTATGCATTCACCTTTCGAACCCATGATTTCCTGTGATGATAAATTTCTCACATGGAAGACTATCTTCCTCATAGACATTACATCGGCTAGAAGGGTTAGTGAGTTACAAGCACTTGTCACGTACTCACCCTATACAAAATTCCTACATGACAGAGTGGTTATCTGTACACATCCAAAATTCCTCCCCAAGGTAGTTACAGAATTCCACTTGAACCAACCCATAGTTTTACCGACATTCTTTCCAAGGCCTCATTCTCACCAAGGGGAACGGGCCTTACATACCTTGAACTGTAAGCGTGTGCTAGCATTTTACTTAGACCATACTGCAGTCCACAGGAAATCCACGCAACTCTTTGTATCTTATGATCCAAACAAACCGGGTTATCCAGTGGGTAAACATACTCTCTCCAATTGGCTAGCAGATTGCATACAGTTCTGCTATGAAAAAGCAGGCCTTCCTCTCCAAGGGCGAGTAAAGGTGCATTCAGTAAGAGCAATGTCAACCTCAATAGCACACTATCGTTCAGTGCCAATTCTTGACATATGTAAAGCAGCAACATGGAGTTCTCTTCACACCTTTGCAGCTCATTACTATTTGGACAAAGAAGGACGACAAGATTCAGCTTACGGACAATCTGTCTTAAATAACTTATTTTCAGTATAATCCCAACTCCTTCTACATCCAACCTGCTGTGATCTTCGGATGCCTCATTTTCAACAGCAATACTTCAGTGTTGCTTCACCACAAAATGACTCAGCCTCTAGCTTGCTAATCACCCATATGTGAGGACTAGCATCCTGCTTGTCCTGGGATAAAGCAAAATTGCTTACCTTGCAATAGGTGTTATCCCAGGACAACAGGATGTAGTCCTCAAGAAACCCACCCGCCACCCCGCGGAGTTGGGTCTGATACATTTTATTATTTTATTTTTTGCTAAAGCTTATTGCTACATACGAGACTGAAGCGAGACCCCTGTGGCAGAGAATATCATGGCATGCTGGGCATGCTCAGTGGCCTCACAGGGCCTGTCAAAAGTTTCTAGAAACTTTGACAGAACGTTTTCCGCAATAGGGCTCCATCAATGATGTCACCCATATGTGAGGACTACATCCTGCTGTCCTGGGATAACACCTATTACAAGGTAAGCAATTTTTCTATATGTTATTTTGGGAGGAGGCTGTTATTGACATGCATAGAGAGTAAATTTTGACAATACAAGACTACAAAGTGATCATCCTAGACAGGCCGAAAATACCTTTTTTGCTTATGGTATTGGAATGGATATGAAATGGGCCACCAAATCTGAACATGTCCAGGGTGAGAGTGATGGGGCAAGACAGAGGAATGCCCACACAGCGTCCGTAGATAATACATACATGTGTGCCGGATTTTCATGTCCATGCACGCAGGGGGGTATTTTAGAAAAATACATTTGGCGACACAATCAGGCCTAGAACAGTTCCCTCCCAGTCCGCTCCAATTAAGGAGCGGTCTGGGAGGGAACTTCCCTAACTCTGTCCTATCTCCCTCTTCCCCTCTCCTCCCACACCCCTAAACTTCCCCTAGCTATCCCCAAATTGGTTGGTTTTTCTACTTACTGCTCTTTAGGAGCAGAAGTAAACTGGCCGGCACGCACTTCCCTGGGACAGCATCTAATGGCGCTATGCCAGCCTACCCCAGTTCTCCTTGCCCAGACCCTGCCCCGCCCCTTTCTTCAGGCCTGGCAGTTGTGCGCGTGTCGGGAGTTACGCACATGACTGGGCCCTTTTGAAAACACGCACAGCACCCGCAGGGCCTGGCCTCGTGAGTAACCCCCGAATTTTACGTGTGCTGGGCTTTTAAAGTTTGGTCTTAAGTATCTTTGTATGAAAAAGTATGTGAAGTCTTCATTAACCTCCTTGAGTTGAGTGCAATAACTTCATCCAAAATTTGCTGTAAAATTTTCAGTCTCACACATTGCCCTTGAGGAATTTTGGCCTATTCTTTCATACAGAAGTGTTTCTGTTCTGTGATATTTGAGGATTTCCTTGCATGAACAGCTCACTTCAGGTCTTGTCACAGCATTTCAGTAGGATTTAGATGGGGACTTACACATGACCATCCCAAACACAAAATCTCTTCTTCTTTAGCCATTGTATAGTAGATTTACTTGCATGTTTAGGGTAGTTGTCTTGCTGCATGACCCACTTTCAGCTCAGTTTCTGCTAATGGACAGAAGGCCTGGCATCCTCTAGAATTTTCTGATATAAAGCAGAGTTCATGAACAGAACAGAACAAAACAGAAGGTATGCCATACTGGGTCAGTCCAAGGGTCCATCAAGCCCAGTATCCTGTCTCCAACAATGGCCAATCCAAGTCACAAATACCTGGCTAGTACCCAAACGTTAGATACCATGCTACTAATGCTGGCCACAAGCAGTGGCTAAACCTTATTGATTAATAGCAGTTTATGGACTTTTCTAGGAACTTATCCAGACCTTTTTTAAACCCAGCTACATTAGCTGCCTCAACCATATTCTCTGACAATGAATTGCAGATCTTAATTGTGTGTCGTGTGAAAAATTTTTTCCGATTTGTTTTAAATTTGCTACTTGCTAACTTATAGAGTGCCCCCTAATCCTTGTATTATCCGAAAGAGTAAATAACCATTTCACATTTATCCATTCAAGTTCTTTCATAATTTTTAGACTGCTATCATTTCCCCCTGTAGCCATCTCTTTTCGAAGTTGAACATCCCTAACCTCTTTAGCCTTTACTCATAGGGAGCCATTCCATGCCCATTTATCATTTTGGTCACCTTTCTCTGCACTTTCTCCAATGCAACTATATCTTTTTTGAGATGCGGCGATCAGAATTGCACACATTATTCAAGGTGACGTCTGACCTTTGAATGATACACCTTCCATTTTATTTGCCATTTCCTTCCTAATAATTCCTAACATTGTTTGTTTTTTTGACCGCCACAGCACACTGAGCTGATGATTTCAATGTAATATCAACTATGACGCCAGATCTTTTTCCTGGGTGGTAACTCTTAAAATGGAAGCTAACATTGTATAGCTACTGCATGGATTATTTTAGCCTCTAGTGAAGCATGCACAAGCTTAGTCCAAGAAGAATTTACAGAACATAGACTAGACATCGCAAGAGTACAGCTAGAAATTATTTTGTAATCAACAATAATTATAATCCTACTAGTCACTTTTTCAATGTGGAATCATAGTTACTGATATGACCTTTATTTCTAATACATATTTGCTAGAATACATAAGTTATGCTGATAGCTAATCCTTTGTTTGAGATGGATAGTGAAAATAATCAGAATATACTTATGGTGCTAATCAGAGGAAATATGGTAGCCATAGTAATGACGGCAGAAGAAGACTAAATGGTCCATCCAGTCTGCTTAGAAAGTTTCTTGTGGTAGTAACTGCTACTCTGTGCAGTTACCCCAATGTTTCTGGTAAAGGTAGTAACGGCTGTTCCATGCTCGTTACCACCATGCTTTATGTTAAGGGTAGTAATATATAAGAGCAGACAGTAGCTCCAAAACTATAAATAAATATATCTAGTTATGTGTAACATAATACTTTGCATGGGTTGCAGTGATGCCAGTTTGTTTCTAAGCAGCAAATTAAGGGCTTATGTACTAAGCATTTTTTCTATTGGCACAAAATTGGAAAAATTCTTTTGTACATCTGGCCCTAAAGTAGCTGACTAAATATATACTATTCTTCTTGCAGATGATATCTAGGATTTCAATTTTTGACTTTATATATGATATACAAATATCTTTTTGTCTGAAGAAAAGCATTTTTACTAGCCACAGAAGTGGGTCAAGTGACCATATGTATTACTGAGAAGAACAAACTTTCCAGAGCTTTCTGTTAAATACATAGGGCTTATGAAATAAAACTTCTGAGGCCTACATTCAGTGCTGTTTAGCTGGCTAAATAGTGTCTGAATAGTGGGTATGTATCCAACTAACTTTTGTGAAATTATTTTATCAAGCAGTAGCTCCTAGACTATAAATCAATACCTAGATAAGGGCCAGTATTCAACCTTTTTCAATTAGCCAAGTAAGTGTAGGACAACTATTTGGCTGTCCTTTAGTTAGCTAGATAAATTTATTTGGCTAACTATAATATAACTGAGTATATTTATGCCGCTGAATATTTTGGCCAAGTTAGCCAGATAAGTTTATCCGGCTAACTTGTTCAGCTGTATAGCAGCTAAATATTGGCTTCTAAATAAAGGATTTTTTTTGTAATCTATAAGCTGCTAAGTGTTTAATGTGCATGGTAAAACACCACCTAACGTGGTATTCAAGAGGTTTTACCCTGTACACATTACATTTTTGACACAGTAATGTGGTTATAGTAGTAGCGAGCATGGAGACAACAACAAAACTATCCCATACATGCTAGCTTCTGGCTGAAATCCAGCAGGTTAACTGGCCGAAAGTGAAAGGGTCAGTTAGCATGGGGATTCTTGCCCCCCAAGGTACTTCTGATGGCCTGATTTTCTCCTTTCTCTCTCTCTCCAAGAGCAACACTAAAGGGCCTTCAGTGACTCAGTTATTTATTTTTCCTCCCCCCCCCCCCACTCCTCCCCGAGAAACAGTAAGTAAACCTCTGTTCCTACCCTGTCTGAGGGAGGACATTATAAAATAGAAGCTGTACAGAGATGCCACCCTCCCACCTCATAGCTAGCACTTTTCCAAATGGCATTGGCTGTCCTCTCCTGATACTTTGCAATATGCAGGTGGGGACATTGGTCCTTGTGATTTTTTTCAACATTTGCACTGGGTTTTTCTTCTGGGTAGAGCCAAGACGTGTGGATTTTTTCCCTTTTAGTTCCCAAGTCAGGCTTTCGGCTCTTTAATGTTGTCATCTTTGATATTTTTGTCAGTTCTCCTTCTCTTCTGTTCTGATGCTTTTTAAAGGGGAAATAAAGCATTAGATAGACTTAAAGTAAGTTTTTCCCTCAGTGGTCTCTCTTCTTTGAAAAAGATTTTCTGTGGGTTTTTTTCACAATGTCAAATAAGCAGGCCATCAGTTTCAAATGTTCTAAGTGTGCATGAAAGATTTCTATCACTGATCATCACAAAGTGTGCTACATCTGCTTTAGGAAGAGCCATTATGCTGGTATTCTGCTCCAGGATGTCACCTAGAGTGGTTTGGTTTCATGGTACAGACTCTATACCTTCTTTGCTGGTAAACTTAAGCCCAGCTCCAAGAAGCTGGCATAGAATTTCTCGCTTATGGCCAGGCCTTGCTAGTTATTCTTGGCCTCTTTTGTACCTCATTTGGAGGATAAGTCTCAGTTTCTCTACTTGAGTCTGAGCAAGTGCTCCAAAATCTTGAACGGAGAGATAAATACAACAAGTGCAAAATCTTAAACCAAAGTTCCAAAATAGCCAGAACATGACAGAGATTCCTCAGATTTTAAAGCCAGGTATACCTGGGGGTCAGCTTGGCATATCATGTGCAAGTCACTCTGTATGTATGTATGTATGTATGTATTTATTTATTTAAGGGTTTTTATATACCGTGGCTCGTTTGCAAACATCACCTCGGTTTACAATGAACATTAAATTAGCAACAAGATTTACAATCCAACATATTTAAATAAAGATACATGTACCATTCTCCCTAGGGCCATCCTGCAGTCACTGAGTTGTGCTTTGAGTAGTTCATCCAGAATGTACAGTCTCCTATGAGGTCCACTCCATTGTTGTCATCCTCATTATTCAACGTAAAGTTAGAGAGAAAAAATTGCAAATAATTAGAATTACAAATTCTTACCATGAAACCCTTATTGAATTGAAACCATTCTTATGCAGTAAAATTGTATAAATTAAACAATGTACAAAGTAGGAACAATAAGATTAATTCAGAATTAGTGCTTGTGTTTGTAAAATAGTAAGTAAACCCATAATTTCCTTTGTACAGTTAATTGGCTAATTAGAATCATTTGCTTAAATAATTGGGTAACATAAACCATCCTGCAGGGTAAATCTGCATGAATGAATTTAGGCATTCTAGCCTATTTAAAAGTCCAAAAGGTTTTGAGTTTGGTCTTCACCATAAAAAATGAGAACTCACCATGCCACGATGAACAGAAATTTCAGAAGACTTAAGAAAAAGAGTAGTTGATGCTCATCAATTTGGACAGGGTTACAAGACAACATTTGGAGCTCCATTTATCCATTATCAGACACATAGGTTACAAATGGAAGAAGTTGACGACTATAGTGACTCTATCCAGGTGCAATGGTCCTATCAAGACCACTCAAGAGCAAACCAGGAAATCATCCACAAAGTCACAAAGAACCCTAGACTAACATCTAAGGATCTACAGGCCTCTCACTGAGGCTAATGTGAGGGTTCATGCAGCAACCATTAGTAAAAAAAAAAAAAAGAAACTGAATGGAAATTGTATTCATTGGAAGACAGCTAGGAAGAATACACTATTCTTTACAAAGAACTTTGTTGTTCACTTAAGGTTTGCCAAAGAGCATTTGGATGACCCACAAGACTTTTTCAATAATGTTCTCTAGACAGATAAGTCAAAAATTGAACTTTCTGGTAGCAATAACGTTTTTTTGCCAAACAAACAACATAACTGCCTTCTAAAGTTAAAAAAAACTCATCCCAGCTATCATTCATATTGGTGGAAGTTTCATGGTGTAGGGCTGCTTGGCTATATCAGGACCTGAATGGATTGCCATCATTTATGGAACTATGATTTCTGTTTTATATCATGTTTGTAAATAAACAACTCTGACCAAGTCTTAAATCACACAATAATATATTTATTATACTGAGTATAAGCAAAGGTATACTTAGGAAGCAAAGGTATACTTACAACATGTACATAGCACATCGAGGTCTGGAACTTTTGCTTGTTTTTTTCTTTTTGCAAGCTCTTTTTATATACATTTTCTGTAAGCTAATTGATAACTACTATTTGTTCCAAACCACAAGATTTCAGTTAACCTTGCTGCTAAATGCAGCTACTCTTTGTTCCCGTTTGATCTTATCTTACTTCATATGCACAAACTTTCTTCACAGATACCCTTTCTCAGATCTGTTATCTTCACAGATACCCTTTCTCAGATCTGTTATCTTGTTATCTCATTGCTCATCCTGTGACTCACTTGTTGACGTTTCACCTGGATTCTGCTAATGTGTGTGTTGCTTTGCAAAACTAGGCCATAGTTCATATGTTGCTTTGCAAAACTAGGCCATAGTTCACCATAGCTTCTTCTTCTTTCTTCAGAGCCTTAATTCATTTTGAGGCCTCTGGTATTTTTTCCATCAGCATGTTCTACAATCAGAAAATTCTAGACGAGAATGTCAGGCCATATGCCCTTGAGCTGAAGCTGAGCTGAAAGCTGATCATGCAGCAAGATAACAACCCTAAATAAATCTATTATTAAACGGCCAAAGATAAAAAAGATTTTGTGTTTTGGTTTAGCCAAATCAAAGTTCCGATCTAAACATTATTGAAATGTGGTAAGATCTGAGGTGAGCTTCTTCATGCAAAAAAAGTCCTCAAATGTCAGAATTGAAACAGTTCCATATGGAAGAATTGGCCAGAATTCTTCAAGGGTGATAGGAGGGAATGATCAACATTTACAGGAAACATTTAGTTTAAGCTATTGCCGTTCAAGGAGGTGGCACTGTAAAGGTAACCCATTTTGGGACACTTCTTTCATTTCTGGGCTCCTTTCTAAATACAAATTGACTAGGACAGAATAGGAAGTCACGCCAGAACTTGATTACAAAGCTTACTTCTTCACCGCTACCCTGTGAGTCTGGTTATCTTTGCTTCAACAGAAATATCTAATCCCCCATCTAAGATTTATATGATCTGAAGTTTAGCTGCTTCAGAAGTCATTGGCCAGTAGAGGCGCTGATGTAATAAAGTGTACACAGTTGGCCACATGTTATGGACATGCTAGACTAGTGAATGATGTAGTAAGGAGATTAGTGCATTCAGTATGTACACCCTAACAAACGCTAACCTGATAGAGCCCAGCAGATGTTAATTGCATGTATATGAGGACATTAGCTATTACCCCCGAAGCAGTAAAGCGCTGGGCACTCAACGCACACTTTTTAACCTGGCAAATTTAACTCCAGCCTTGGAAGTGGAGTAAAGTCAGCTTGCAGTCAAGGTGTCATGAAAAACATTTAAAAAAATAGGTTCTCTGTGTTGTGATGTATGTCCTCTCCCTTGGTATCATTGTGATACTTTAATTTACTACTTTTGGGGGAGAAAAATAATTGTATATTTTCACTTCATTAAAAAAAACAAAACAAAACACTTTTCGTATTGCCACACAATTTGGATTTTCATAGCAAGAGGTGCCTAATATTTTGTTGAGGTTGCTGAAGTGAATTATAGCAGAAAAAAGAAGCGGGATCAAAATAGATGCTCATATTGAGTACCCAATGCAATAAACTATTGAGCGCTATGGATGCTCAATTCTCCATTAGCGTGCCTTTTTTAATGCTACCTCTCATTTAAATATTGTATCTGGTGCCCAGGGAATGTGGCTGTGTGCATGTTAGGAAAACAGGCGCTCAATTACAAGCACCTGTTTTCAGCATGCATCTTATTGCATCAGCCCTTAAGTTTTTAGCAGGGTATGCCTTGATGCTGTCAAGATCCTCTGTCTTCAGGTCTGATCACTTCCTGTTGTTATCTTTTTCATTTTGAGTTCTTTTAATCATTGTTTTGTATGTAATCATCATGGGTAAAGCTTATCCTGCTGTCCTGAGTAGCTGGTTTATAAATGACAGGTGTTTGGTGCTGGATATCTCTCATTGGTTAGCAAGTTCATGGACGCCTGTTTGATTGGCAAAATGTGGCCAGGCTTTTGAGATGCTTAATTGGATATTTATTTATTTATTTATTTGTTGAGTTTTATATACCGTCATTCGGTAGAGCCATCATAACGGTTTACAAAAATTTAAATTTTCTTAACAATTGATATGACTGATATATTAATTATTATATTAATATTATAATTATTATTATATTAATTATTATGATATTAATTGATATGACTGAGTTTGCTGTCATGCTGTGATTGGATTTTACGAATCAGGAGGTCACCCTGCAACATCAACTGCTCATTGTCAGGCCTTTAATTGGCTAGAATTCATTGTCAGATATGACTGGATGACAAAGAAATTTTTCTTACACAGGAAGTTTAATATTAGACCATATTTGATCATCATGACCTTTAAAAAAAAAAAAATAAATAAATAAAGTCAGTGATACTTTCTATAGTTCTGCATCTGAAGTTGGTTATTCAAATGACTTCCTACAATGTGCTGAGTGCTGTCTTCCACAGGTCCAGCTTGTGAACACCTCATACTGGTGACTCACATCCAGTGTTGATATTTTAGCACAACATAATAAAGCAGCTAAATTCAAACTTAAACTGCTCATATATTCCTTCTCTCTCCCCAGACTCTTCCTCTCTATTTTTTTATAACTTCTGTGCAAAATATGGAATACTTTCATATATGTTTGCTGCTAGAAACAAATGAAAAAACTGACTTTTGTGTTTTATATGAAAAGTGACTTAACACCACCTATTATTGAATGAATGGTTCACATACTTTTTCATACAAGGATATTTATTGTTGAATCTTTTTGTTGTATATATATAATCAAAACATATCCTTTTTGTCTGAGTGATTTATTCAATAGTGTTATCTTTTTCTCTTCTTAGGGTTTACATTAATATCTAATGATGTTTTGAGTATAAATTGTGTTAAAATGCAGACTATCCTGGGGTACACAAAC
Organism: Rhinatrema bivittatum; assembly: GCF_901001135.1. Taxonomy (NCBI): domain Eukaryota; kingdom Metazoa; phylum Chordata; class Amphibia; order Gymnophiona; family Rhinatrematidae; genus Rhinatrema; species Rhinatrema bivittatum. The sequence continues at coordinate 201,267,927 of NC_042615.1, forward strand.
TTTTTCTCAACAATGTATCTCATACATATTCAATATGGCAATCCTGGAAACCTGACTGGCTGGATGTGTCTCCAGGTTAGGGTTGGGAAACACTGATCTAGAGCAGTTCTGGATACACCCAGCCAGTTGAGCTTTTAAGATATCCACAATGAATATGTGTGAAATAGATTTGCATGTACTGCCTTCACTGTATGCAAATCTATCTCATGCATATTCATTATGGCAATCATGAAAACTTGGCCGGCTGATTGTACCTTCCGGGCTGGGCTGGGAAACATCTATGATATCAGATTTCATTCAGAAAATGGATAAGGCCATCCCATTTGGTTTAAAGGCTGCAGGAGAGCTATGGTTATATTTAGTTGGTCTCCTGAAATATCATAACTGAAAGTGTTGGATATGCAAGGATATTCTCAATAAGAAAGAAGGTTGATACAAATTTTCATATTCAAGCAGCTCTAGATTTTGACAAACTCCAACTGCCACAATCTCAGTGAATTTGTACTCAAAATGACTAAAAATATTAAAATCTATACCTTTGTGACCTTGGATTTAAGACTAAGACATTGGACTTTACTGGAGGAACAATTATCGGAATGCTATGCTACAGTTCCATATAGCTTTTTATCAATTGTACATAGTTAAATTCTTTATATCATTTTGGTATATTTCAGAGAGAACAATCAAATTTCACACTTTTAGTTTGGATGACTTTGAAATGGCATAAAGAGCTCCTGTAATGGCTGTAGATACTCAGATTCTAATGGCAGCTTGCTTCTGTCCTATGTGAAAGACTTTGCTAACGTGCTGTGCAGCAGTGATAATGTCTTAAAAAATAAGCTCAAAGAAATTATGAATTTCATAAAGGGCCACCATTCTATTTTTCAGACCTATATCTAAGCTGGATTTAGTACCCCAAGTACATCAGAGTGCTCTCAAATGAGATGCTACCAGGGATTCTCTTGCCTCAGACAACAGTATTCAAGACTTTGCCTCAGAGATCAGAAGATCTCAAAGCCCCATACTGCCACTCAGTCAAAACCAAGATGCAGATTTTGATTGGATCCAGGGAGGTAACCAGTATTCTAGTCTTTGTTTCCGAAAACATCTCTGGGCAGTGGGAATCCAAAGTTTTTTGCAAACCATTTGCCAATTATCATCTTGGACAGCGGAGACTTTTGATAATAAAGGATGATTATGAATTGTATATTTTCATAATCCATCTGAATTGCCCTTCCAAAAAAGCATACTGCTCATCCAAATCAATGATCTGTTCAGGTCATAAAATTCCTCCCTATTTCTGAGCAAACCAGTTGAACTTGTCCTGCACAGGACAGAGGATGGGGTTTTTACTCCTGGTACTTCTTCATCACCAAAATGATTGGAGGATCCAGACCCATCCTGGAACTATAGGCCTTCGGCAAATTCCCACAAAAACAAAAGCTCGTGATTTTGCTTGAGCACTGATTTTATGCTTTTAATCACAGGAAGCTTGGTATATTCACTGGATCATGAGGAGTTCTATACCCAAATAGAGATGCACCTAGTTTGCATGATGTATACTGAACCTCTATTACTGTATACTGCCTTTTGATATTTTATTAGATCTTTGGGTTTTTATCAAAAACCTAGCTGTCATCAAAACTTATCAGTACATACTAGGGCAGGGGTGGGCAACTTGGAGGAGAACTTGGAGGTGTTCTTGGAGGAGAAGTCCATTACCTGCTATTAAGTTCACTTAGAGAATAGCCTATGCCATTAGCAATGGTAACATGGAATAGACTTAGTTTTTGGGTACTTGCCAGGTTCTTATGGCCTGGATTGGCCACTGTTGGAAACAGGATGCTGGGCTTGATGGACCCTTGGTCTGACCCAGTATGGCATTTTCTTATGTTCTTATGTTCTTACCTCTGGGCCTAGGGAGTCACAAACAAGCCAAGTTTTCAAGATATCCACAATGTATATGTGTGAAATAGATTTGAATACAATGGAGGAACTGCATGAAAATCTATCTCATGCATATTCATTGTGGATATCCTGAAAACCTGACCTGTTTTTGACTCTTGAGACCAGAGTTGGCAACCCCTGTACCAAGGGTTCATGTATTTCCTTACTTTAATGACTGGTTGATGATGAGCACATCTCTGTTGGGATCTTATATAATCAATGAAAGTCTCTAAATAGTTGGAGTTGCTAGAGTTCATCATCAACTATTGTAAGTCTCAACTAAAGACATTATGTCAATTGGTATTCATTGGGGCTCTGCTAGATGTGACTCAGGCTATGGCTGTCTTTCCACAAACAAACCAACAACATTGGAATACATTTTCAAAGGGTCTATATGGCTGAATTGTCCCTTATGAAAATTCTTTGAGGGTGAGTGACTAAAGTTAGCTCCTAGTTTCATTTGAGAGTTCAGTTTTGCTTCCTAGTTTTACTAGGATGCTAAATTTAACCACATAAGTTAGGAAGTCCTATGGGCAGGTTGGTTGGGGAACAAAAGTTAACCAGCTTGCTCTTAAAAGAGTGGGCTAGGTGAGGGTGTAGGGAACTAATATTCAGAAGATATTGACCTTTTATATGGTATCTGTACCTCCATGTTGTGCTCCAGTCCTGTGTCTGCTTGGAGAGTTGTGCAAGCATGGTTTATGTAACCTCTCTAGAGTGTCCTTTTATCCAAGGCTTTCCAGGATGGGACCTCATATAACTTAGGGTTCTGGAGTTCTAGGAAACTTCAATCTGTTTGATCACTCTATTGGGCAACACATGCGCAGCAGCTACTATTGCTTTGACTTTCGGGAATGAGTGTGTCTTGAACTTCCTAACATTCAGCCCTAGGTGCCTCAAGCTAGATTTGAGAATAGCTGTGAACTGGTATTTCATAAAGGATCAGCTATCCTGGTGTATTAAGAAGGTCACTCCTCACTTGGGCCTCACCTGCATGAATGATTGAATGTTTTGCCAAGGGTAGATGACTAACTTCTTGACTTCTTTTAGGCTTCTTCAAACCATATGCCCCATGGGGTCCATTTTTTACCTCCTTGCTTTAATTCTGACCCAGCGCTTGCTAATTATTACATCTTGTTTTGCAAATTCTATTACTTCTTTATTTATATATGCTAGTGAGTTACCAGAACTGTTTGCCTTGATATTTTAGCATCTTTGAGCATTTGGATCTTTTGGTGACATTTATTTATAGACATTTTGATATTCCACCTACCATAATAGTTCTTTCTGTATAATCTATAGAATCAATTTTCAAAGGCTTTTACTAGCTAACTTCAGGAGATAAGAAATTAAAACATTCCTTTTTAAAACTTTCCCTTGCTGACTGGCAAAATTTAATCTCCTAAATTTAAAAGGCAGCTAATTTAGCCAGATAAAGGAAGGCTCCAGACACATTCCTGGGGCAGGCTTACAGTTTCGCCAGTCAGTGCTGGTTATTGCTAACCAACTAAGTTTAGCCATTGAACCTTGGTTGCATAAATAGCAGGCCTAAATCTAGCCAAATTTTGTCTAGCTAGATTTAGAATGGTTTGGTTCTGCTGAAAATCTGCTCAAAGATGACCCATTAAAATCAGCCAGTTATTTTTGCTGCTCAGCAGTTTTTGAAAATTGACCCATATTTCTGTAAGACCCATACCACCTCCCAACCTTTTGGATGTACAATATCAACATGCACTGGTTATTATGGTTGACATGAATGAGTTTTCTTGTTCTTACATCCATCTGGTTAAAATTGTTCTGGTACTAACGTAACATTGCAAAGATTTATGAAAATACCGGAATAGCAAGTTGATGCTTTATTCCATGATGATAAAGCACTTTTCAATATTAGTTTTTTCTCTATATGTGATTGAAACAGTTTGCGAGACTTGAGTTTGTAAGTGTTACATATGCTGTGTTTCTATGTGTGACTCTGAATTTCTGGGGCTGGGATTGGATTGTTCCTAAGGATGGGAAAGGAAGAGGAGACTGAGTAAAGTCAGCATGAATCACAAAATATTTTTGTATCATCCGTAGTAAGTCAACTAGAAATGAGGTTAGATGGTTGGACATCATGTGGGATTGTTATTTAGAGAACAATCTAAAAAGAGTAGTAAGATAGAATAGAAGGGCATGTGACAGGTAAAACTTTCTTCCATTCAATTACTGTTCCACACAATTGGTGGGACTTCATTCAAGTGGATAAGAAAATGGAGTAGCTTTATCAATAGCTATCAATTGAGTTGATAAAATATGTTTGCAGTCATAACAAAGAAGAAGGAGAAAGTTGCCACCTAGAGCACCAATGTATTGACAGCTCTTTGCATCACTTAAAGATTTCTGTCTTAATACATCATTGCATGGAATTTGCATTCACAAGAAGGCCAATAAACTATACAGTTTCTTCTGCATATGCTTGATGCTACTTGTCAGGGACTGAACCATTTAGTTATAAAGACAGCTGATATTGATATCTTCATTAGAGCTAGGACTAGAGCCCCTGGTTTCCTGCATCAGATTTTTCAAGATTCTGCAGCATGAGTTATCAAATTCTGTGACAATTTTGTATAAAGATTGACACATCTGATTATGCCAAAAAAGTCAATTTTTCATTGAAAACCATTTACATTGTTTTTAAAGAATATTTAAACTATAGGAACATAAAAAATGTACTAAGTGCAAAAATCAATAATTTGTCAAATTAAGACATATAAATTATAGACATTTAACTGTGAAATGTGACTTTTGTTTTGATTGAAATAGTGCAACCATCCTTTTTATATTTTCTTGAGAAATTCCTTGTTGTAAGAGCTTCTGTATGCTAAAAATACCCTCAACATCAGCAATTTGTCATGCTGTTAATTACACAAGACTTGCACATGTATTGGGCATGCTTTTGTATATAGCATTTAATTTGTATATTGTTTAACCGTTACTATTCTATCCTCTCTTTTCCTCCTTCTCCCAGTTCTGCTACCCCTGTTAAATGTAACTGCACCTTCGACCACCACTGTTCCAGTTTGATGTATATACTGCACCCCTGTTTTATGTAAACCAGCAAGATATGTTTTCATGATTGCCGGTATATAAAAACCTTAAATAAATAAATAAATAAAATGGTAACAGACACAAAAAAAGGGTTGAATTAGCACAAGTTTGAAAATTAGCAGTAGAGGCAGTCAGGGCTTCTATGAATTGAAATTAATGCCTTCTTTGACAGCTATGAGACATCAACAGTTGTGGACTTCCAAACCGCATCCAAGACTTTTAGTTGATATATGGTTGCCCTCATGTATGCAGGTGAAGAGCCTTTGTATAAAGAAGAAATTATTCTAAAGAGACATCTCTTCATTCAGGAATTATATCAAAATCATCTTTTGTTTGATAAGGTGTGGTACTGCAAATGGTCTTGGGGTAGTCAGAGAACAGATTCAAGCTGGACTCTGGCAAAAATCTCTCATAAACTTCTTTATTAATGACAGGAAACAATAACATAAACAGCACTGTTTTCCTTTGCAGTTCCAAATACAAAGACAGTGATATAACTTACAGTTCCACAATATTTGCTTTATGTAGGCTTTCTTCTCTCCTAAGGCCTTCTCTTCTCTCTTGAGCCTTGCTAATTAAACTCCTCCGTGCTGTATTGGACGTAAGGTAGACTGGGCCAGATCTCTGGATCCAGTCCTTTTAAGGTGTTTTGAGGTTTACTACTGTATACTTCTCCTTATACCCTCCCTCTTAGCTCTAATTTCTTAGGTTGAGCACTTGCCATTACTAGGAGTATACTAGTAAAAAAAACAACCCACCATTCCTCTCTTCTTTCCCTGCCCTACGCTGGAGCTATTTAACTCATCTAAGGTTTCCCTTCCCCACCCCATTTGGGATCCAGGGTTCAGTGTTCCTCATTTGTCACAGTACATTCCTTTACTTTGTTTAGCGGCTATCTGGTATGCCCCACTTTCCTTTGGCAACGTTTCCATCGGGATCCTGGTGACAAGCCATTTGGATTGGCCCGACTATCCCTAAGTTGACCTCACAGGGTTTTAAACTGGGGACAATCACACCCTAAAACCACCAGATATGGGAATGCAGGGCGTATTCACAAATCCATAATGTCTTGCCGGAGTCATCAGTAGAACCTGACTAGTTGCGTACTGTCTCTGATCGCTATATATACAGGAGAGTGTCACATTCCTCTTGTAACTAATCCATTTTCTCTGGGCTAGTTCTTTTTGTATCCTAAATCTTCCAGGGCCTTGGTGGGCACCTCATTCAGCTCCATGGAAATTATAAGGTCAGAAAGTTCCCCACTTGGCCCATTTACCAAGTTAAAACTTTGCATTTTCACGAAAGTGTTCGCCTGGTCTTTCTCCCATTCTTTATTTTCATGTTGAAGACAATCCTTGACAATGTGCTCTTTCGTTCCACAATGGGAACATACCTGTGGGACTTGTTACATCTTAAATCCCACAGTTCTCACAAAGGGTTCATCGTTAAGAACATGCCATACTGGGTCAGACCAAGGGTCCATCAAGCCCAGCATCCTGTTTCCAACAGTGGCCAATCCAGGCCATAAGAACCTGGCAAGTACCCAAAAACTAAGTCTATTCCATGTTACAGTTGCTAATGGCAGTAGCTATTCTCTAAGGGGCGGATTTTCAGAGCCCTGCTCGCCTAAATCCGCCCAAAACCGGGTGGATTTAGGCGAGCAGGGCCCTGCGCGCCGGGAAGCCTATTTTACATAGGCCTACCGGCGCGCGCAGAGCCCCGGGACTCGCGTAAGTCACGGGGTTCTCCGAGGGGGACGTGTCGGGGGCGTGTCGGGCGGGCCCGGTCGTCGCGGCGTTTCGGGGGCGGCAGCAGCGTTTTGGGGGCGGGTACGGGGGCGTGGCTACGGCCCGGGGCGGTCCGGGGGCATGGCCACGCCCCCAGTACCCGCCCCCAGGTCGTGGCCCGGCGCGCAAGAGGCCCGCTGGCGCGCGGGGATTTACGCCTCCCGGAGGGAGGCGTAAATCCCCCGACAAAGGTAAGGGGGGAGTTTAGACAGGGCCGGGCGGGTGGGTTAGGTAGGGGAAGGGAGGGGAAGGTGAGGGGAGGGCAAAGGAAAGTTCCCTCCGAGGCCGCTCCGATTTCGGAGCGGCCTTGGAGGGAACGGGGGTAGGCTGCGCGGCTCGGCGCGCGCCGGCTATACAAAATCCATAGCCTAGCGCGCGCCGATCCAGGTTTTTAGCAGATACGCGCGGCTCCGCGCGTATCTACTAAAATCCAGCGTACTTTTGTTTGCGCCTGGAGCGCAAACAAAAGTAGGCTATTCGCGCTCCTTTTAAAATCCGCCCCTAAGTGAACTTAATAGCAGGTAATGGACTTCTCCTCCAAGAACTTATCCAGTCCTTTTTTAAACACAGCTATACTAACTGCACTAACCACATCCTCTGGCAACAAATTCCAGAGTTTAATTGTGCGTTGAGTAAAAAAGAACTTTCTCCGATTGGTTTTAAATGTGCCTCATGCTAACTTCATGGAGTGCCCCTAGTCTTTCTATTATCTGAAAGAGTAAATAACCGATTCACATCTACCTGTTCTAGACCTCTCATGATTTTAAACACTTCTATCATATTCCCCCTCAGCCGTCTCTTCTCCAAGCTGAAAAGTCCTAACCTCTTTAGTCTTTCCTCATAGGGGAGCTGTTCCATTCCCCTTATCATTTTGGTAGCCCTTGTCTGTACCTTCTCCATCGCAATTATATCTTTTTTGAGATGCGGCGACCAGAATTGTACACAGTATTCAAGGTGCGGTCTCACCATGGAGCGATACAGAGGCATTATGATATTTTCCGTTTTATTCACCATTCCCTTTCTAATAATTCCCAACATTTTGTTTGCTTTTTTGACTGCCGCAGCACACTGAACCGACAATTTTAATGTGTTATCCACTATGACGCCTAGATCTCTTTCTTGGGTTGTAGCACCTAATATGGAACCCAACATTGTGTAATTATAGCATGGGTTATTTTTCCCTATATGCATCACCTTGCACTTATCCATATTAAATTTCATTTGCCATTTGGATGCCCAATTTTCCAGTTTCACAAGGTCTTCCTGCAATTTATCACAATCTGCTTGTGATTTAACTACTCTGAACAATTTTGTGTCATCTGCAAATTTGATTATCTTACTCGTCGTATTTCTTTCCAGATCATTTATAAATATATTGAAAAGTAAGGGTCCCAATACAGATCCCTGAGCCACTCCACTGCCCACTCCCTTCCACTGAGAAAATTGTCCATTTAATCCTACTCTCTGTTTCCTGTCTTTTAGCCAGTTTGCAATCCACGAAAGGACATCGCCACCTATCCCATGACTTTTTACTTTTCCTAGAAGCCTCTCATGAGGAACTTTGTCAAACGCCTTCTGAAAATCCAAGTATACTACATCTACCGGTTCACCTTTATCCACATGTTTATTAATTCCTTCAAAAAAGTGAAGCAGATTTGTGAGGCAAGATTTGCCTTGGGTAAAGCCATGCTGACTTTGTTCCATTAAACCATTTCTTTCTATATGTTCTGTGATTTTGATGTTTAGAACACTTTCCACTATTTTTCCTGGCACTGAAGTCAGGCTAACCGGTTTGTAGTTTCCCGGATCGCCCCTGGAGCCCTTTTTAAATATTGGGGTTACATTTGCTATCCTCCAGTCTTCAGGTACAATGGATGATTTTGATAGGTTACAAATTTTTACTAATAGGTCTGAAATTTCATTTTTTAGTTCCTTCAGAACTCTGGGGTGTATACCATCTGGTCCAGGTGATTTACTACTCTTCAGTTTGTCAGTCAGGTCTATCACATCTTCTAGGTTCACCGTGATTTGATTCAGTCCATCTGAATCATTACCCATGAAAACCTTCTCCATTACGGGTACCTCCCCAACATCCTCTTCAGTAAACACCGAAGCAAATAAATCATTTAATCTTTCCGTGATGGCCTTATCTTCTCTAAGTGCTCTCTCCCTTGCTCTTCTTTGCTAGTTTGTGCTCCCATTCTAGATCCTTAAGCCATAGGCAATCTTTGTCAGTATGCTTTTCTGTCTTTAAAGTAGGAGCATACCCACAGAGCTTGTTCTGTTTTAAGTTTACCACAGAGCTTGTTTTAAGTTTGCCACTTCTTTCAAAGGGTTCCTCATTTTCTTCTTTGTCATAGGAGCAACACTCTTCCTCATGTCCATTCCTGGCACAAAATGAGCACAAGGAAAATGTGTCTGGAGCATTGCTACTCAGGTGGGCATTTATCTCAGAGATTCCCTTTTTCTCCTGACTCTGTGGTCATCCCTCTTTGGAAGATCCTTCTTTGTTAGTGATTGCTTTAGCCTCTACTGCTGGCTGAGTTACCAGGTTGATGTCCATGACTTCACTTCCTTGGTGTGAGCAATTTCTGTCTAAAGGCCCTTTATTTACATAGTTGAAACAAGATGAGCTGAAAGGCTGTGTCCTGAGTAAAGAGCCAGAGCTGTCCTGCTCCACGGACTGTTTTGGGGGTCCTGTGTTTTCACTGTCATGATAGGGAGCCTGTATAAGTTGTCTTTCCAACACTCCATACCAATTCTGCCATCAATTGGGCCTGATGATAGGCTTCTTCCATTTCCAGTGCTTTCTCCAGGGTGAGCCCTAGGTGCTAAACACCCCAATTCTGCATAGTCCGGACCAGCCCATCCAGAACCTGCTCCATGAGAACCTGCTTGGCAACCTCAATTCCTGTCTTCATCTCTGGCTGCAGTCACTTCTGTTTGGCATCTTTTGGTTGAAAAACCTGCGTGCAGTTTCCACAGGTTCGATGCTACTTGTTTGGAACTGTTGCCTGTAGGTTTCTATCGTATAACCCACTCTTTCCAGGATGATGGTTTTGACAGAGGAATACTTGGCTCTTCCATCAGTATTCTCTGCTTGGAAGGCCACTTGGCTCTTGCCAATGAGTAGATTTGCTAAGTATGTGATCCAGCTGGTTTCCGGCCAGCCCATTAGGTTGGGAGTCCTTTTAAACATTTTTTCAAGAACACATCCAGGTCTTCACATGCTTTCATTTTGAACAAAACTGGAGGTGGAGGTCTTGTCTGCATCAAGATAGCTTGCATTGTGTGGGCCAACTGGTTCAGTGTTGTCTGATGCTGTCTCAACAGTGCCAGCTGCTGGCCAAACTGTTTAGTTACTGCTTCCAAGGTCTTTTTTTGCCCTTAAGTGAGAGCCTGAATCACTCGCTGCATGCTAGCCTACTGGTTCCTGGTAACACAAAAGTTGTCTGGAAGGCTCTGCCTTTTTCAGAACATTTATGTAAAACATACTCAAAAATAATCCTGGCTGCTCAGCTCTGACTCACGATATCTAAGTCCCTCTTTACAGGGGGAGCTATTCCTCTTAGCCTGCTATAAATTAATTTCTTGAACAATGCTGCAGCAAGGCCCCCAAAGAAAAGAGGAGTGTGAAAAAAGTTCCTTTTTTTTCTTTCCTTTGACATGGTTTTCTGCCTATGCCAAGTTTAGCGCAGAAATCCCCAAACCTACACCATGTGGCAGCATAAGTGGTCTTGGAATAACCAGAGAACAGTCAGGCTTGACTCTGGCAAAAATCTCTCATAAACTTCTTTATTAGTGATAAGAAACAAGAATATAAACAGTGCTGCTTTCCTTCCAAACACAAAGGACAGCAATATAACTTACAGTTCCGGAGTATTCACTTTATGCAAAAATCTTCTTTATTAGGCTTTCTTTATTCCCCAGGGCCTCCTCTTCCCTCCTGGGCTTAGCAAGATATTCTCCGAGGACAAGCAGGATGGCAGTCCTCACACATGTGTGACATCATTAGATGGCGCCTGATACAGAAATCTGAGCATGCCCAGCATACACTATACCACATGACCATGTAGGATCCCTCTTCAGTTTCTTTTTTTTCCGTATAGCTGTGAGCCTGACAGTTTGATTGAGCTCAAAACTTGGCTTTGTGCCTATTGGAAATTTTTTTTTTCTTTTTGTTTTTACACTGTTTTTTTCTTCAATCCGTCACTGGGTCCTAGTGTCCCGAGTCAGGGTTTTCGGTGTTTCAGTAAATTTCCTTTTGCGGTCGATTCCCCCTATGGTAGCGGTGCCCGCCGCTATCGTTTGATTTTTGGCCCTTTTGTTTCACCCCTTTGTGGCCCCGTCCAATTTTCGCCAATGCTCCCATTGCCCGAAGGCCATGTCTGTCACTGATCCTCATGATTTCTGGAGTTGCTTGTGCACACAGATGACCCTGAAGGGACGTCTGCTTCGACTTGACAAGACATATCAACTCTTTGGGTCAAAGAAGTCCAAGCCATCAGCATCATCATTGGTGGTATTGAAGGACCTTTGAGCCGCACTAATGGACACCACGCCCTCAACATCGGTGGGACCGTCTGTTCCGTCGAGGTCGCTGATACATAGGGTTGCCGGAGACCGACCATTGTGAATCTCCTCCGGGCCAAGGACAATGAGCACACACTTGGCTTTTCCTGTGGCAGTTTTTATTTAGAGTTTGCATTTAACATAGTTAAGGAGTTCACCCAATTATCAAATAGAAAAATTGTTTCCAACTTAAGGATGATTTCTAATGGACTGTAAGCAACAAGTCACACTCATTCTTGCAGAGGGTGACACTTTATATAGCACCAAAATTTGAGTGGCCAATATACTTGCTATAACTTTTCATTTAAAGTCTCAGCAATGTTTTTTTAAATTTAAATCTATTTCCAAGTCATTTCCAAGAACAATATAAAGCAAATTGGCAAACAAAAAATACCCACAAAGAATTACAATTCCAGCTATATCTAGTTTCTAAATATGCTGATTTTCTGCTGAAAGAATTGCTTACTTTATCTGTCCATGGAAAGAATGGGTGGAAGAAAAGAAATATTCAAGGAAAAAGTGATATTCTGCAAAATAATCATTTTATGGCTGCCTTTAGAATATACTGCCATTGTAAATACATCAGTGTGTCCAGATAGGAATTTGAATAAATATGCTGTGAAGACCTAAAAGTACTGACTGGTTATATATATGATGGCAATGTTAATACACCATAGTAGTACTTGGTTCTAAACATTATGGACTGACTTATTGGATAAGCTACATACAGAATATTGAAGAATCCTGTCATTTTAACTTCCCCCAAGGAATTTACATATCTGGGGCAAATTTTCAATGTTAAATGCTAAACATTTAAGCACTGTGTTATAATTATTAAGATTATGTGCACAGAGAATGATACAGATTTCAAATCAGTATATGACTAAAAACTCAACTTTAGTATTAGATTGGAGACTAAAAGCACAGTTTAGATGCATTCCTCACATTTAAAAAGGTTGAAGGTAGGCCAAACGAATGCCGACTGCCAGCATGGTTAAAAGGAGATGTGAAAGAGGCTATTTTAGCCAAAAGAACTTCTTTCAAAAATTGGAAGAAGGATCTATCAAAGGAAAATAGGAAAAAGCATAAGCTCTGGCAAGTTAAATAAGACAAGCTAAGAGAGAATTTAAAAAGAAGCTGGCTGTAGAGGTAAAACCTCATAATAAAAACTTTTAAAAATATCTCAGAAGCAGGAAGCCTGTGAGGGAGTCAGTTGGAATGTTAAATGATCAAGGAATTTAAGGGGCACTTAGAGAAGTTAGGACTATCGTGGAAAGACTAAACATAGTTTTTGCTTTGGTGTTTACTAATGAGTATGTTGGGGAGATACCTGTTCTGGAAACCGTTTTCAAGGGTGATGATTCAGATGAATTTAACCAAATCATGGTGAACCTGCAAGATGTTGTAGGCCATATTGACAAACTAAATAGTAGCAAATCAACTGGACTAGATGGTATACACCCCAGGGGTCTGAAAGAACTAAAAAATGAAATTTTAGATTTATTACTAATAATTTGTAACCTATCATTAAAATCGTCCATTGTTCCTGAAGACTGGAGGGTGGCCAATGTAACCCCAATATTTAAAAAGGGCTCCAGGGGTGATCCAGGAAACTATATATATACTGATGAGTCTGGCTTCAGTGCCAGGAAAAATTGTGGAAACTATTCTAAAGAACAAAATCACAGAACATATAGAAGCCATGGTTTAATGAGACATAGCTTGCATGGATTTACCCAAGGGAAGTCTTGCCTGACAAATATGATACATTTTTTTGAAGAGGTTAATAAACATGTTGATAAAAGTGAGTCAGTAGATTTAGTGTATTTTGATTTTCAGGAGGCATTTAACAAAGACCCCCGTGAGAGACTTCTAAGAAAATTAAAAAGTAATGGAATAAGAGGCAATGTCATTTTGTGGATTGCAAACTGCTAAAAGATCTGAAACAGAGAGTAGGATTAAATGATCAGTTTTCTCAGTGAAAAAGTTACAGTGGAGTGCCTCAGGGATCTATACTTGGACTGGTGCTTTTTAATAAAGGGGAGCAATGAGTGAGGTAATAAAATTTGCAGATGACACCAAATTATTTAGAATTGTTAAATCACAAGCAGTCTGAGATAAATAAAGGATGTCCTTGTGAGACTGGAAGAATGGACAAACAAATGGCAGATGAAATTTAATGTGGATAAGGAAAAGTAACCCTTGTTGTCGTGACACAATGTTAGATTCCATATTAGGAGTTACCACCCAGGAAAAAGATCTGGGTGTCATAGTGGACAATATATTGAAATCTGTTCAATGTGCTGCAGCCAGAGCCAGGACTAGTGGATGGGGGGTGGAGGGCGTCTGTCCCAATTATCAAACCCAAGGGGCCATCATCTGCAAGGCTGCTCTATCTATGGGCATAAGCACACAAGGCTCTGCCCTGGTGACTCTATTGGCCAGTGACCAAAATATCAGGCAGCAGAGATCAACCCTCTGCTTCTTACTTTAGCTCATCCCCTCCCAGGCAGTGTGCAAAGAAGTGGATGGGAGTAAGTCTGAGCTTAGAGTAGACAGAGCACAATGCAAAGCAAAGAAGAAGCCTTGCTAATCCAGCCCCTTCTTCTCTCTTGTGCCCCCCCCCCCCCCCCACACACTCCCCTCCTATCTGCAGTGAACAGAAAGGGAAAGGAGGGAACTGGGGAGGTTAGCAGAACAAAGAAGAATTTCATTGTTATCTGCATATTTCTATTTCTAATTTGTGATCTCTTATTCTGTATTTGATGAAGTTCTGTCTGTGCTCTATGGGGTAGATTTTCAAAGGGGTACGCGCGTACCCCCCGAAAACCTACCCCAACCCCCCCCCCTGCGTGAGCCGAGCCTATTTTGCATAGGCTCGGTGACGCGCGCAAGCCCCGGGATGAGTGTAAGTCCCGGGGCTTGCATGGAAAGGCGTGCCGGGGGGGCGTGTTGGTCGTGACATGGCGTTTCGAGGGCATGGCGCGGGTGACACGACATTTCGGGGGCAGCGCCGCGGGCGTGGTTTTGGCCTGGGGGCATGGCCACGCCCTCCGGAACAGCCCCCGGTCGGGTGATGGCGCGCCAGCAGCCCGCTAGCGCGCGCAGATTTACATCTGCCTCCGGTAGGCGTAAATCCGGCGATAAAGGTAGGGGGGGGTTTAGATAGGGCCAGGGGGGTGGGTTAGGGAGGGGAAGGTGAGGGGAGGGCGAAAGAAAGTTCCCTCCGAGGCCGCTACGATTTCGGAGGGAACGGAGGCAGGCTGCGCAGCTCAGCGTGCGCAGGCTGCCCAAAATTGGCAGCCTTGCGCACGCCGATCCCAGATTTTAATGGATATGCGCGGCTACGCGTGTATCTGTTGAAATCCCGCGTACTCTTGTTTGCGTTCGCGCTAAATTATAAAATCTACCCCTATATGTGTTATGGAGGTGAAGTATTCTGCCAGTATGTAGATTCTCTGTAGTGATCTGTAGTAGTCTAACTTGTTCTGTGTTTTCCCACTAGAAGTTGTATTGGTGTTTTAGGCCCAGGGAGAATATTTGCAATGTTGTTTGTTCATGCAGGGTTGTTGCTGTTTGAGTTCTGGGAATTAATGATGTATTGGGATGGTAGGCTTGCTATATAGATTGAGTGACTTTTTTGTATGTTTCGTTACTAAGTGTCTGTTAATTGAGGGACTTTGTATCACTGTAACTGAAGTGACAACATAATTTGAATGTTTTTCCTATAGTGAGTAGTAAAGGGAAAAACTTCCAGTTCAGCCCAGCCAGCTATTACAGAGATTACTTTCAACCAATGTAGAATGAATTTCTTTTGATTGATAAATTTAGGGATTTTTTTTTCTTTTTTGCAGTCTCATTTCCAAAAATCACAGAACACATATTCATCAGACACAGTGACATGATTTCTGAAATATTTATTTTGCAAAACAAAGTTTCATATTTAAAAGTATGGTCTCCAATTATCTGATTCTACAGGATTGTTCTGGGAAGTGTTGGGGTGGGGACATAATGATAGTTGTTTAATTATAAAAACTAAGGGGGAGCGTATAAGCCTAAAAATTGAGGAGGGTGTGCAAATCTGAAGGACCTAGGGAAGTGGTTCCCAAATCTTTTCTGGGGGGCCCCCAACCAGTCAGATTTTCAGGATACTGCAATGACAGCTTGTGAAGGAGAAAAGTAGGGGCTGCGTCATGGTTCTCTGGCTTTCTTCAGCTATTGCTGCTGCCACTGCAGAAAGATCTGTTCTGCAGCATTACAGCCTAAAGAGCATAGGAAGGAGGAGATACAGAAAGAGAGAGAGAGCAGAGGGGGCTGCTGCTTGGCAGGGATAAAGAGGAGGGCCAGAGAAGGGATTACTGATGTATAGTAGATGGGGGGGGGGGGGCAAAAAGAAGAGAGGGGGCTCTTGCTGCTAGATAGAATGGTGGAGAAGGGACACCTACTGCTGGACAGGGAGTGGGGACGGGGCAGAGAAAGAGGAAGACCTAGGGCAAGGAGTGGAGCAGAAGGAAAACTCAGGGCACAGAGTGGATTGGGGTGATGCAGGGCAAGGAGTGAGGGAGAAATAGAATTCAGGGTATAAGTGGCATGGGGAGAGAGGGGGATATAGGAGGAGGAGGGGAGGGGAAGAAAAAGTGATTGCTGGGCATAGGATGAGGAGAGAGAAAGAGGAAGGACAGAGAAAGAGGGGTGCTTTGCTGAAGCTGCCACCGTTATAAGGACAGCTGTGCTTTGTTGCTAAAGGAGAAAGTGCTGTGTTGGAGCAGACACTAGGTAAGTGACAGGGTAGAGAGGTATAATTCTGTATATCTACCATGGGCACAGAAAAAGCTGGTCCCAGCTCCGGTGGCCTTGGTCAAAAAAGCAAACAGAATGTTAGGAATTATTAGGAAAGGAATAATAAATAAAATGGAGAATGTCATATTATCCCAGGACAAGCAGGATGCTAGTCCTCACATATGGGTGACATCAGTAATGGAGCTCTATACGGAAAAACTGCTGTCAAAGTTTCTAGAAACTTTTGTCTGGCACAGTGTGCCCACTGAGCATGCTCAGCATGCCATGATATTCTCAGCCACACGGGTCTCCCTTCAGTCTTCTTTTTTCCGCGAAGCAGTTAGCCTAGCGCTTAATTGGAGTCCTGTGGTGAATTTCACCGTATTTCTAAAAAACACCGAAAAACTTCAAAACCGCAGGGGTCTCCCGTTATTACCATCGCGGTATGTTTTTTCTTTTTCCCGTCTGTTCCGTACCGTTTTTTTAGCCGAAAGTCGTCGACGGCTGTCCGACTTCATAATGGCTACGGGATTTAAGAAATGCCCGATTTGCTGTCGAGCAATGTCCATCACGGACCCACACTTGGAGTGTGTGCTCTGTCTCGGTGAGAGACACGATATCTTAACCTGCCCGAAGTGTGCCGAAATGACGCCAAAGGGCAGGAGATTCTGGATGGAGAAAATGGAACATCTGTTCCATTTACAATTGATGCCTTCAACTTCGACGTCCACGCAGTCGTCTCCGGCTGGAGCGGTCCGCAAAGTTGTCCTGAAGAAAAGACAACTGGATGCAGGGGGTAATAGATCACCAACCCCGTCTATATCCTCGGTAAAATCAATGTCGGTCATCGAGAAAAGCACCGATCACAAACAGAAGCATCGGCATTGGAGGCCTCACGATCCCGAGACTGACCCGATATCCATCGAAGGATCCGGCACCTCCGTCTAAGAAACCTCGGAGAGATGGCGCTTCATCGAGGCCTACCACCCCACGGCGATCCCCACCGATATCGGTGACGGGAACCATACCGCCTCAGGGCTCTGGGGAAGTACCGGAATCGCCTTCACTGCCTCCCCCATAGCTGCTCTGGTCTCACTAGCTATGCGGGCGGAACTGGACGGTTATATCCGCCAGGCAGTCAGGAATGCGCTCCTCGATGCCTCCTTGCCGGCACCGACTATGCCTTCGAAGCCAGCGCCGACGCCAGTGCTGTCTCCATCGATTCCATCGACGCCAGTGCCGATGCCATTACCGGATCCATCGATACCACTACCGATGCCCCTACCGGTTCTCTCCAGGGATCCACCGACGCCAGTCCAGTTCCATAGACCCGATGCCCTGTCCAGTTCCATAGACGATTCCATCGATGCCAATACCGATGACATTTCCACATCCATCATTGATTCCACCGATGCCCGATTTATCCCTTCTTGCACCGATTCTACAAAAATTAGATACAATTATCGGTGCAATTCCTGCAAAACCTCGGGAACTGCCTATATCACTACTGAGGGGAGAAGATACCGTCGAGGAAACACCGATTCCAGATCCGATCCCGGGTCTATCTGGGATTCCACGACCAATACCACCAATATCCCCATTGTTTCCATCGAAGCCTAGAGCATCATCGATATCAAAAGTCTCTCGACCTCAAACCCCTGATACATGGAAGGATACAGACACTGATACCTCTTCCGAAGAAGTCCTTTTGGAGCCATCTCCTCCAGAGGAACGTAGAAAATCCCCTCCAGAGGACTTATCTTTCTCCAACTTCATCAAGGATATGGCTGAGACCATTCCTTTTCAATTACAGTCTGAAGAAGACACTAGGCAAAAAAAACCCTGGAGGTGTTGCAGTTCGTGGACCCTCCTAAGGAAGTTTTAGCCATCCCAGTCCACGAGGTACTCGTAGACCTGATGAACAGGTTATGGGAGCATCCATGCTCCATACCTCCGGTCAACAAGAGGACTGATGCGACATACCTGGTTCAACACATTCCAGGATTCCGGAAGACTCAACTACCTCACCAGTCAGTGGTAGTTGAGTCAGCACAAAAGAAATAAAAAATGCTGAAAACTCATTCCTCAACTCCACCAGGAAGAGACAACAGGTTCCTAGACAACATAGGTAAGAAGATGTTTCAGGGATCCATGTTAGTTTCCAGGATTGCGTCCTACCAATTATATATGACGCAATACCAGCGTAACTTATGGAAGCAAATACAAGAACTCTCTGAAACTCTTCCCCAGAAATTTCAGGAGTCTTTCTCTGACATAATTCATAAAGGTCTGGAAGCGGGCAAACACGAGGTTCGTGCAGCATATGATAGTTTTGAAACGGCATCAAGACTATCAGCCACAGGGATAAGTGCTCGAAGATGGGCTTGGCTCAAGGCCTCAGATTTGAGACCTGAAATTCAGGAGAAATTGGCTGACCTCCCTTGTGCAGGGGACAACCTCTTTGGACATAAGGTGAAAGAAGCGGTTTCCCTCCTAAAGGAACACTCAGAAACCCTGAAACAACTTTCTTCAGTTCCTCAGGAGTCTCAAATTCCATCAAGAAGACTCCCGAGAAAAGAATCCAAATGTCCATATTATAGGCCTAGGCATTATTATCCACCTCCTGCCCTTGGACGCTCATCCAGACCAACTCAGAGAACTCAGTCTAGGCAACCAAGACAACCTAGGACTCAACCCACTCCTCAAACAGGAGCAACATCAGGGTTTTGAGAATCTACCAGAGAGCAGCAGCCTGTCTACCAATCTGACCCTAAGTTTGCCAGTAGGAGGTCGGATTGCTTTCTTCCAACACAATTGGTCTCACATTACAACAGACCAATGGGTACTCTCCATTACATCTCAGGGCTACCACTTGGATTTTCTCACTGTACCAAACGACACTCCACCCTCCTCGTTTTGGACAGCAAACAACCAATCCACACTCTTCCAAACAGAATTATCCACCCTTCTGAGAGCTAGGGCCGTGGAACCAGTTCCCTGGCCTCAGCAGGGCAGAGGATTCTACTCCCGTTATTTCCTCATTCCAAAGAAAACAGGAGGCCTACGTCCCATCCTAGACCTCAGAAATCTCAACAAATTTCTGAAAAAAGAAAAATTCAGGATGGTTTCTCTGGGCACCATTTTACCTGTACTTCAAAAAGGAGATTGGCTCTGTTCTCTGGATCTACAAGATGCTTACGCTCACATTCCAATATTCCCTCCTCATCGCAAATACCTTCGATTCCTAGTAGGAAATCAACATTTCCAGTACAGGGTGCTACCATTCGGCCTTGCCTCAGCACCTCGAGTGTTCACAAAGTGTCTAGCAGTGGCAGTTGCCCATCTACACAAGCATGAAGTACACGTGTTTCCTTACCTGGACGATTGGCTCATCAGAAGCCAAACAAAACAAGGAGCTCTCAACTCTCTCAAGCTCACAATAACTCTACTCCATTCCTTGGGATTCCTCATCAACTACCACTTCACACCATCTCACCTGCTACAATTCATCAGAGCAGAATTAAACACCTTAACAGCAAAAGCTTTTCTTCCAAAAGACTGGGCACAGACACTAGCCTCGTTAGCAAGCTCTCTACGTGCACGCACACAAATAACAGCTCATCGATGTCTCACTTTATTAGGTCACATGGCCTCCATAGTTCACGTCACTCCTAAGGCCAGATTAGCCATGAGACTCACGCAATGGACACTCAAAACACAATGGATACAAGCCAACCAACCTCTTTCTTATCCAATTCAAGTCACTCAGAAACTAAAATTCTCGCTCCTATGGTGGACAACGATGAACAACTTGCTCAAAGGGCTACCTTTCCAACAACCGATTACGCAAGTGACCTTAACTACAGATGCATCCACCTTAGGGTGGGGAGCACACATAGGTCATCTGCAGACTCAAGGTACTTGGACAAAACTCGAAGCCTCATTTCGGATAAACTTCCTAGAGCTTCGAGCTATACGTTCAAGGACTGCCTTTCCCACAAGACTGTTTTGATACAAACACAACACAGTAGCCATGTGGTACATCAACAAACAGGTAGGTATGGGCTCGTATCTCATTTGCCAAGAAGCAGCACAGATTTGGGACTGGGCCCTAGCACACTCAATGCTTTTACAGGCCACTTATCTAGCAGGAATTCACAATGTACTGGCGGATTGCTTCAGTCATCAATTCCAACCTCACGAGTGGTCTCTGGATCAAGAAGTGGCGACCAAGATCTTTCAGCGTTGGGGCCAACCAACAGTAGACCTCTTTGCATCACAAGTGAATTACAAAGTGGACAATTATTGCTCCCTGTTCAAGCAGAGAAACCGCTTACCCAGGGACGCCTTTGCTCGCCACTGGAATTCAGGCCTTCTATACGCGTATCCCCCAATACCGCTCATAACCAGAACTCTAGTGAAGCTACAACAGGACAAAGGGTCCATGATACTCATAGTCCCATATTGGCCTCGACAATTATGGTTTCCCATACTTCTAGATCTCTCGATCACAGATCCAATTCACCTGGGCACAGCACCCATGCTCATAACTCAGGATCAGGGCAGGTTGCATCATCCCAACCTTCAATCCCTATCCCTCACAGCATGGATGTTGAAAGCTTAATTCTACAGTCTCTTAATCTTTCAACTAATGTCTCTCAAGTGCTTGTAGCTTCACGTAAACCCTCCACACGAAAGAACTATCGTGCTAAATGGAAAAGGTTTACCACTTGGTGCACACAAAATAGTATTGACCCTTTTTCCTGCACTACATCATCTCTATTAGACTATCTATGGCATGTCTCAGATTCTGGTCTTCAGACCTCATCTGTAAGAGTGCATTTAAGTGCAATCTCAGCTTATCACAATACAGTTGGGGAAGCACCAATATCAGTACAACCCCTAGTTAGTAGGTTTATGAGAGGTTTAATTCAACTTAAACCTCCACACCGACCACCGGTCACAGAATGGGACCTTAATGTAGTCTTAACTAGACTCATGTGTTCTCCTTTTGAACCCAAAATTACTTACTTTGTAATAGGTGTTATCCCAGGACAGCAGGATGTAGTCCTCACGAAACCCACACGCCACCCCACGGAGTTGGGTCCAATACGTTTTATTATTTTCTTTTTGGCTAATGCTAATTGCTACTAAAACAGACTGAAGGGAGACCCCTGTGGCTGAGAATATCATGGCATGCTGAGCATGCTCAGTGGGCACACTGTGCCAGTCAAAAGTTTCTAGAAACTTTGACAGAAGTTTTTCCGTATAGGGCTCCATTACTGATGTCACCCATATGTGAGGACTACATCCTGCTGTCCTGGGATAACACCTATTACAAGGTAAGCAATTTTGCTGTACCCGTGCATTGCTTCATGATGAGACTGCACCTTGAGTACTGTGTGCACTTCTGGTCGCCACATCTCAAAAAAGGTATAGTTGCACTGGAAAAATTCAGAGAAGGGCACCAAAATGATAAAGGGCATGAAACAGCT
This sequence comes from Rhinatrema bivittatum, assembly GCF_901001135.1. Classification (NCBI taxonomy): domain Eukaryota; kingdom Metazoa; phylum Chordata; class Amphibia; order Gymnophiona; family Rhinatrematidae; genus Rhinatrema; species Rhinatrema bivittatum. The sequence goes on from NC_042615.1 coordinate 201,289,594, forward strand.
CCCATGTGAGGAAAGGCTAAAGAGGTTAGGGCTGTTCAGCTTGGAGAAAAGTCAGCTGGGGGGGGGGGAGGGGGCTATGATAGAGGACTATAAAATCATGAGAGGACTAGAATGGGTAAATGTGAATTGTTTATTTATTGCTTCAGATCATACAATGACTAAGGGGCACTCCATGAAGTTAACAAGTAACACATTTAAATTAAATCGGAGGAAATTCTTTTTCACTCAGTGCACTCAAGCTCCGGAATTCATTGCCAGAGGTTGTGGTTAAGGCAGTTAGCATAGCTATGTTTAAAAAAGGTTTGGATACGTTCCTGAAGGAGAAGTCCATAAACTGCTATTAATCAGATTGACTTAGGGAATAGCCACAGCTTTTTCCTGGCATTAGTAGCATGGGATTTATTTACTGTTTGCATATTTGCCAGGTTCTTATATCCTGGTTTGGCTGCTGCTGGACACAGGATTATGGGCTTGATGGACCCTTGGTCTGGCCCAATATGGCAACTTCTTATGTTATTAATTCATGATTACTTTGTCCCATTAAATTATGACTATATGTTCAATAATATTATTCTTTATAATAGTTTCTATTGTTTTTCCCGGCACTGATGTCAGTCTCACTGGTCTGTATTTTCCTGAATCATCCCTGGAAACCCTTTATAAAAGATGCTGATACATGGTCCAGTTTCAAGTACCATAGCTGGTATTAATGTTTTCAAATTACTAATAATATGTCTTCAATTTAATTTTTCATTTTTTTCAGCACCTGGGATGTATACCATCTGGTCCAAGCAATATGCTACTCTTTAGTTTGTACTATTGCATCTTTTAGATTCTCTGAGATTTATTTCAGATCCTCTGAATTGTCACCTTTAAATATAATTTCTGGCATGGGTATCTTCCTTACATTGTCCTCTGTAAAGACTGAGCAAAAAAATTCAGGTAGCCTCTCTGCTTTGGCCTTGTCCTCTCTTGTGCCTCTTTTACCCCTCGATCGTTTAATGATCCAACTGACTCCGTCACAGTCATTTTGCTTTGAATATACCCGAAAAAGATTTTATTATAACCTTTTGCTTCCACGGCAAGCTTCTTTTTAAATTCTCTTTGCTGGGTTTATCAATGCTTTGTATCTACCGTATTTTTCGCTCCATAAGACGCACCTGACCATAAGACGCACCTAGGATTCAGAGGGGGAAAATAAAAAAAAATAAAAAAATTGTGCTAAACCGGCTCTGCGTCTGGGCGTCTTATGGAGCAAATTAGGGGAGTGCATAGCTTTTTTTTTTTTCTCCCCATTTTGTTTTCAGGTCTGGGGAGGGCCATTTCGGTCCACTCCCCAGATCAGAAAACTTTTCTTTCTCTGGGAACCCCTCCCCCCCCCCAAAAAAAACCCCCATCCCAACCCTTTAAATTAACAACCCCCACCCTCCTGACCCCCCCAAGACCTGCCGACTTAATTTCCTGCAACCCCCCACCCTCCTGACCCCCCCAAGACCTGCCGACTTAATTTCCTGCAACCCCCCACCCTCCTGACCCCCCCAAGACCTGCCGACTTAATTTCCTACAACCCCCCACCCTCCTGACCCCCCCAAGACCTGCCGACTTAATTTCCTGCAACCCCCCACCCTCCTGACCCCCCCAAGACCTGCCAAACGTCCCTGGTGGTCCAGCGGGGGTCCAGGAGCGGTCCGGGAACGATCTCCTGGGCGTGGACTGTCGGCTGCCAGTAAACAAAATGGCGCCGACGGCCCTATGCCCTCACTATGTCACTGAGACCGACCAATAGCAGCGGTCGGTCTCAGTGACATAGTGAGGGCATAGGGCCGTCGGCTGCCAGTAAACAAAATGGCGCCGACGGCCCTATGCCCTCACTATGTCACTGAGACCGACCAATAGCAGCGGTCGGTCTCAGTGACATAGTGAGAGCATAGGGCCGTCGGCTGCCAGTAAACAAAATGGCACCGACGGCCCTATGCCCTCACTATGTCACTGAGACCGACCAATAGCAGCGGTCGGTCTCAGTGACATAGTGAGGGCATAGGGCCGTCGGCGCCATTTTGTTTACTGGCAGCCGACGGTCCACGCCCAGGAGATCGTTCCCGGACCGCTCCTGGACCCCCAGGGACGTTTGGCAGGTCTTGGGGGGGTCAGATGGGTGGGGGGTTGCAGGAAATTAAGTCGGCAGGTCTTGGGGGGGTCAGGAGGGTGGGGGGTTGCAGGAAATTAAGTCGGCAGGTCTTGGGGGAATTGGGGGGGGGGGAGTTTGTTAGATTTTTGTTTGGTTTTTTTTTTATATTCGCTCCATAAGACGCACATACATTTTCCCCCCACCTTTGGGGGAAAAAAGTGCGTCTTATGGAGCGAAAAATACGGTAACTTCCCAATGCTTATGCTGTTTCCTGTTTTCTTCTTTCAAATTCCTTTTCTATTTTTTGAAAGATATTCTTTTGGCTGTAATAGCTTCTCTGACCTCACCTTTTAATCAAACCGGCAGTTGTTTGTCCTTCCTTCCAACTTTTTTACTGTGTAGAATACGTCTGATCTGGGTTTGCAGAATGGTATTGTTAAACATCTATGCCTGAGGTAAACTCTTTTTGGTTGATTTTAAAAGCACTATGCACGCCAAAGCCGGGAGATACATGCGTGACTTGGCACATTGTGTGCCGTGTGGCTTCTAAAAACCATGCGAGTATCTGCATACATCACGGTATGCACATCAAAAACTTCACAAAAAGGGTGGGGTGTGGTCTGGATGGCATGGGCATTGTCCGGGTGGGGCATGGGCAGGCCAAGACTGCACCATGAAGTCTGCGTGTAAGAGTACGTGCACAAGTGCATGCCGGGGTTCCCTACTTCTGCTATGGATGGCGTGTAAGTCATGTAACAAAAAATATAGGCTAGTCAGTGGGGTTTTAAGGGTTGAGGGTAATAGAGTAAAAGGGAGGCAAGCAAATAGAATGTTAGGAATTATTAGGAAGGGAATGGTTAATAAAACGGAAAATGTCATAATGTCATAATGCCTCTATATCGCTCCATGGTGAGACCACACCTTGAATACTGTGTACAATTCTGGTCACCGCATCTCAAAAAAGATATAGTTGCAATGGAGAAGGTACAGAGAAGGGCAACAAAAATGATAAAGGGGATGGAACAGCTCCCCTATGAGGAAAGGCTGAAGAGGTTAGGGCTGTTCAGCTTAGAGAAGAGACGGCTGAGGGGGGATATAATAGAGGTCATTAAGATCATGAGAGGTCTTGAACGAGTAGATGTGACTCGGTTATTTACACTTTCGAATAATAGGAGGACTAGGGGGCATTCCATGAAGTTAGCAAGTAGCACATTTAAGACTAATCGGAGAAAATTCTTTTTCACTCAACGCACAATAAAGCTCTGGAATTTGTTGCCAGAGGATGTGGTTAGTGTAGCTGGGTTCAAAAAAGGTTTGGATAAGTTCTTGGAAGAGAAGTTCATTAACTGCTATTAATCAAGTTTACTTAGGGAATAGCCATTGCTATTAATTGCATCAGTAGCATGGGATCTTCTTGGTGTTTGGGTAATTGCCAGGTTCTTGTGGCCTGGTTTGGCCTTTGTTGGAAACAGGATGCTGGGCTTGATGGACCCTTGGTCTGACCCAGCATGGCAATTTCTTATGTTCTTATGTTCTTTGATAGGTGGATTAGGAAGTCCTCTCTTTTATTGGTACGAACTGGGAAAAAAGGGCTATTGCGTTGGTGCACATAGCTACTAAAATTTCTTCCACTTACGTGCATGAGGCGGCATTTGCGTGCATATGCACGTGTCAATATAAAATTGTGTGCATATGTACAAGCGTATAGCTGATTTTTTAACACACGCACATATCTTATAAAATCTCCACGTGAATGTGTGCAACTGTGCGCAGGTCTTAAGATTCACCTCTTAATCTTTGTAGCTGCTACTTTGAGTTTTTTCTTAACCATTTCCCTCTTTTTATAATTATCTCCCTTTTGAAAGTTAAATGCTATTGCACTAGATTTTCTTAGTATCCTCCCTCCAATTATCAAGTCATATTTGATCATGTTATGATCACTGTTGCCAAGTGGCCTTTACACCATTCACTTTCTTCAGTTTGATTTTCAGCAATTTATTCTGATTAAACACTTTGGGGTAGATTTTAAGATGTGTGCACGCTACCCGGCGCGCGCACTTGGACACCCAATTTTATAACATGCGTGTGCTGGTGCGCACATGTTATAAAATCGGGGGTTGGCGTGCGCAAGGGGGTGCACATTAGTGCAACTTGTGCGCGCCAACGCCTGCGGCCTTCCCCCATTCCCTACCTCCTAATCTATCCTTCCTACCCCTTCCCCTAACCTTCCCGCCCCCTAGCCCTAACCTAGGCCCCCCCCCCCACCCCCTGAAATTTGTTCTTACTTCTTGCGCCTGCCTGGGGGCAGGTGCAGGTTACACAAGCCGGCATCCTGCTGGCACGTGATCCCACGGCACAGCCGCAAATGGCAGCTGTGCTGGGGGCCTCTAGCCCTGCCCCACCCCTGGCCCGCCCCTCCCCACCCCTTTGTTGAAGCCCCAGGACTTACATGCATGGCCAGGCCTTTTAAAATCCGGGCCTTAACTCCTTGAAAATTTTGTCCATCTGATCCCTTTGTAATTTTCTAATCCTATATTAGATTTTAAATACACCTTTGAAGTTTTAGCCTCTGCTTTGTTAAGGAATAGACTATTTAAATTTGTTGTTAGTTTTTTGTTTTTTTTTAGCAATCTAAAGGCAGTTCCAAGCCCCAAATGCTTAAGATTCCCTAAAAAGATATTATAAAAAATGCATAGTCAAATATACATGTTAGGTGTAGATGTTTGTACTGATCTGCAGGAAATGGGAGATGACATTCTGTGTATCTGTTGAAATACTATTTAAAGCACTTTGGGGTAAAATAATTTCTTTCAGATATGTGTGATGCAGTATCCCTAGTGCTCCCCTATTTACCTGTGCCAGGACCAGACTAGATACTTGGGTCACCTTAAATTCCTTAAGGAGCGTATGTTGTATAGGAGGGATCCTGTGGGGCAGGTGGGACTCAGAGGGCATAACCAGAGACTGGGGAATAAGATATGGGGTCCAGGTCTCCAGGAGGAAGGCAGCTCCTGTAGCAGAACACTGTCCAAACAATGAGCTGAGACGAAGCTGAACTGTAAGTAAAGAGAATACACTATTCTGAAGGGAAGACAGTCTACTGTTGTGAGACTATGAAGCTGTAATAAAGATAAATGTTTTAAGTGAGGCTGTAATCAGACTAGTTTGTCTCCAGGTCTGTGGGAATTACTGCTCATTCCCACATAATGTGTCATGCATGGGATTATTTCTAAAGCTTTGTACATGAAAAAAAAAAACCCAGCCTCCAAGAAAGTGTTTGTTTGGAGTATAGAAAGAGCTGTGAAGAGGTTCTAAATGGAACGCTGTCCAAACACACTGAGTTGAGACGAAGCTGAATTGTAAATAAAGAGAGTACACTGTTCTAAAGGGAAGACAGTCTACTGTTGTGTGATTGTGAAGCTGTAATAAAGATAAGTTTAAGAAAGGCTGAAATGGATAACTATAAAGCTAGTTAACACTAAGCATTACATAACTAACATGAATTGCAATTGGAATCATATTTCTTAATTTCCTTTTTTTGGGACCCTACCCAATATAAGAATTTTTAAAATTGGTTTTGTTTCTGTAGGTAAAATGTTATTGAATAATGATTTATTGTTGCTTTTATATTTATTATTTAATTAAATTGGCATAAAAATATTGAATATGTGCTCGACATTCATTTCTGTTTCTCAGTAGATATAGCAATCATCACATATGTCCAAAGGATAAAATATTCACATATCTGAAAGAGTTTTTATTTTCTAAATTCTTCCATGCTTAATTTGACAGGCAAATTAAATAAACATTTTGGTAGTAATTTGCTGGCTATTGCTGCTGTGTGAATCCCTGCTAAGAGATTCATATGTTTAATTATATATGTAGACCCAGCAGTTAGTTTCCTCCTGTTCTTTTGGGCTTCCAGCTCAGTCAGGGCTGGCATCAGGCCGGTGTGAGCCTTAAATGTAGATTTTAAAAGGGCCGCATGTGTGCCCATAAATGCATGTATCTCACCACACACAAAAATATGCACTATTCTATAACCTACGCGTAGGTTATAAAGTGCTATTCATGAGCGCATGTCTGCAGTTGTACGCACATATCTTACGCGCACCATTTTGCTACAGCTCTCCGTTAGGTGCAGAAGTCCATTGAACATCAAAGGGGGGGGGGGGGGAAGAGCGAGAGCGTGCCTCTTGCCTCTTTACAGGGCTTAGTCTGATACTCTATATATGGACCATTGTAAGGGGGCACTTTGATTCGGGGTGAGCTTTTGGGAAAGTGGGTTGGGATTAAGGAGGTGGTCTTACAGACACATTCAGAGGTATCCATTGTAAAATTCACATCATTAAAGAATTTTTTACCTTATAGGTGATGAAAATTCTAAAAAGAGGAGTTGATTTGTACACAGTCTCTGGTAGCTGCATTGTATAAATCAACTCCTTTTCATCAATTATAAGGTCAAACATTCTTTAATAATGTGAATTTTTTAAACATATCTATAGGTTGTATTAAGTCATGTCTTGGAAAATTCAAGACCCTTAAATTTAAATACTTCAGAGTATTTTCAATAGCTTCGAGTCTTTTATCGTAAAGAATCTTTGTTTTGGTAAATCTCTGATAACACAATTCCAACTTATTTAGTCTTCCATCAGTTACATGTTGTTCTTTATCCACTTTTGAAATTCCAGCCTCAATATATATATATATATTATATATATATAGATATGTTTAAAGAATATCTCAGTGTTATTTTACAGATGCCATTAAAATCTCTTCCCCCAATATAAAAATTTTATTATGTTACATCAAAAGAGAATGATTTGACTGTAGATGGTAAATCGTCAGAACCACAATTAAACGTGTCAGAAATTATAGAAGCATCCACAGAAACTATAATCAATACCAGGTCGACACTACATGTCTCATTTGTTTTTGCAGCTGATAGGGACGCTGTATTTCGCATATACATGAGGAAAAGATTAGAGAAATTCCATGGGGCACCTATTTGGATATACCCCGATTTCTCAAGATAAACACAGTTAAGGAGGAAGCAATTCCTTGCTTGTAAAACTGATGTAGAGAATTTAGGGGGGGAAATGATTATAAAATTCCCATGTAGATGCGAGATATTTCGCCTAAATCAGAGATATACTTTTTATGAAGTGTCACAATTAAGAGTATATTTGGATTCACTAACCCACTAGTCTTTAGTTCTGGAAAAAGAGGCAGAGTAAAATAGAAGGTGCAACCTTAAATTTCAGTTGTTTTAGTATTTTCACTTATTACCTTTAACCGCTTATGTTCCTTATCATACTCCTAGAGGATTTTCCTTAGATTAATACATGCAGAATTAATGTTGCTTAAAGTTTTTCAATTTATTAATTTGTGAATGTCTGTAATGAATTGTTTCCTATTGTAATTTAAAATGCATAAATAAAAAATTAAAAAAAATAATGTGAATTTTACAATGGATACCTCTGAATGTGACTGCAACTCCACTCCCATAACCCCAACCCACCTCCCGAAAACTCACTCCAATTCAAAGTGCCCCCCTTACAATGGTCAATATATAGAGTATCAGACTGAGCCCTATAGTCTCGTTCTCTCTCTCTCCCCCCCCCCCCCCCTCTCTCTCTAAGAACATAAGAAGTTGCCATGCTGGGTCAGAGCAAGGATCCATCAAGCCCAGCATCCTGTTTCCAACAGAGGTCAAACCAGGCTATAAGAACCTGGCAAGTACCCAAACACTAAGAAGATCCCATCCTACTGATGCCAATAATAGCAGAGACCATTCCCTAGGTCAACTTGATTAATAGCAGTTAATGGACTTCTCTTCCAAGAACTTATCCAAACTTTTTTAAAACCCAGTTACACTAACTGCACTAACCACATCCTCTGGCAACAAATTCCAGAGCTTAATTGTGCGTTGAGTGAGAGAGAATTTTCTCACAGGACAAGCAGGATGGTAGTCCTCACATATGGGTGACATTACAGGACGTAGTCCAATCACGGAACACTTTTGTCAAAGTTTCCAGAATATTGACTGGCCCCTATTGGGCATGCCCAGCATGGCATTAACCCTGCAGCCAGCAGGGGTCCCCCTTCAGTCTTCTTTTTATTTCCGCGCAGCAGTAGCCTCGTGGTTAAGGAGCTCTGTAGAGATTCCTGACAGGAATTTTCCTCACGCAATTATTAAAAGTTAAATTGCCCCTCAGGGGTCCCCCTGTTAACTTTTTTCAAGCCGCTGTACTCTGGTAAGTTTCTACCCATTTTCTGTCGATTACCGTCGAGTTTGGCTCTCGCGACCTACTGGCTGTCGACTGTACCGCGGCTTGATTTTTTCTATGGCCATGGCGTTGGGGTTCCGTCGGTGCCCGGACTGTACTCTTATCATGTCCATTACAGACCCCCATAAATTCTGTGTAATGTGTCTTGGACGAGAGCACGATGTCTTGACCTGCACCAAATGTGCCCCAATGACACCAACAGGTTGTAAGGCCAGAATGGAGAAGATGGAACTTCTCTTCCATGCTCAAACCCCGACTCTGTCCATTGCATCGACATCATCCGAACCGACACCGTCAACTTCGCACCAGCATCGACCACTGGCCGGTGACCGCCCAGCATCGATTACTTCTCGGCCATCGACACCCTCTATTCCCCCTCAAGACCGAGGAGATCGAAGGGAGAAACATCGCCATCGGCACCGAAAGACTCGGACCATCGAGGGAGCGAAATCATCAACCTCGCCATCGTCCGAGCTGCCGTCGAAGAAACCCCGTCCAGAAAAGGCACCGACCTTTTCGGCGACCGGGTCACCGAGGCAACCCTCCCCTGATGGGGCATCGGGAGCCGCAACTCTGCCTTTAACGGTGGTCCCTCCGGCTATGCCTCTGCCTCCTTTTTCTGTTCTGGAGCTGGGCCTGCTTGCTCCAGGTCTCCGAGAAGAACTGGACCGGATGGTTCAGGAGACCATCGACAAAGCAATGCAACGACTCCAGGTTTCCCCGGCACCAACATCGGTGCCAATAGTGGAATCGACCACCGACCCGATTCCGGCAGCGTTGGCACCACTGCTATCCAGGATGGAAGCACTTATCGCCACTTTTCCACTGATGGACCCTGAGTCACCGATGGCTCCGGTGCCTTCCCCAGTTGCTCGGTCATCGGGAAGAGAAACACTGTTCCGCATCCCTCCATCGGGAGTTCTGCCTCAGCTATCAAGACCGATACAGCCATTGCCACAGATTCCATCGGCGCAGATATGTCCATCGGCGCCATCGAGCCATCCATCGATGCCCTTGATGCCTGCGCCAAGACCTTCGATGCTTTCATCGGTGCCTCCGGTAATTCCTTCGATTCCTTCGGAGCCTAGACCGGGGCCTTCAGGTATCCAACCACCCCGACCTCCTCTAGTTCCTAGAGGGACAGGTGCTGATCCTTATGATATCTGGACTGATGACTCCTCAGCAGACACCGATGACTTGTCATCACCACCTTCACCCACTGAGAGTAGAAAGTGTTCTCCTCCAGAGGACCTTTCTTTCATTACTTTTGTGAAGGAAATGTCTGAATTGGTTCCCTTCCAATTACAGACTGAACAGGACGATAGACATCAGATGATGGAGTTGCTCCAATTCCTTGATGCTCCCAAGGAAATAACCTTCATCCCTGTCCACCAAGGTCTTCTGGACCTCCTCCAGAAGAACTGGGAACATCCTGGCTCCATTGCACCAGTCCACAGAAAAGCTGACACTACCTATTTGGTGCAGTCAGCTCCAGGTTTTCAAAAACCTCAATTCGATCACCAATCTGTGGTAGTTGAATCTGCACAGAAGAGAGCAAAAAGATCGAAACTTCACACTTCTTTTCCCCCTGGAAAGAAGCAGAAGTTTCTGGATGCCATTGGTCGCCGAGTCTTCCAAGGATCAATGCTCATCTCTCGAATAGCCACTTACCAACTTTATATGACCAAATATAATAGGGTCATCTTTAAGCAGATTCAAGACCTGGCAGACTCCATGCCTCAACCACTTCAAGAACAGCTACAAACCCTACTTAATAAGGGTTTTGAGGCAGGCAGACATGAGATCAGAACATCTTATGACATCTTTGACACTGCAACCAGGGCATCTGCAGCTGCTATTTCAGCAAGACGATGGGCCTGGTTCAAATCTTCAGACCTTCAACCTGAAGTCCAGGACAGATTGTCCGACCTCCCCTGTACCTCCCCTGTATCGGAGACAATCTATTTGTAGAGCAGATTCAAAACACAGTGGTTGAATTAAAGGACCATGACGAGACTCTAATACAGCTCTCTCTGATACCTTCGGATTACTCTTCCAAACAGCCCTTCCGGAAGGATTCTAAAAAGTCTTTCTTCCGTCCGAAGAAGTTCTACCCGCCACCAACCAGATCCCATTCTACGAGACCATTTCTAAAAACACAGTCTTGTCACACCCAGAAACAAAAGCCACAAACAGCCCACCATCCGGGCCCTGCTTCTGGCTTTTGACTCTTGCATAGAGAGCAGCAGCCAGCTTCCATTACCCCACATACCAGTGGGAAGTTGATTGTGCCATTTCAACAACAGGTAGCACTCAATCACCTCAGCCCAGTGGCTCCTAGCGATAATTGCTCAAGGATATCATCTCAATTTCTCTATCCCACCAGTTTCCCCACCTCTAAAGACGTGGAAAACATCCGACCATTCATTGCCCCTTGAACAGGAAGTTTCCCTCCTTCTCCCGGCCAGAGCAATAGAACCAGTACCATCTCCTCAGCAAGGCCTCTGGTTCTATTCCCGGTACTTTCTAATCCCCAAAAGATCGGGAGGCGTTCGTCCAATTCTGGATCTACGAGCCCTAAACAAGTACCTCCAGAGAGAAAAGTTCAAGATGGTAACCTTTGGCTCACTTCTTCCTCTTCTACAAAGAAGAGACTGGCTCTGCTCTCTAGACCTCCAGGACGCATACACTCATATTGTGATAACTCCATCTCATCGCAAATACCTGAGGTTTCTCGTAGGCCCCAAGCACTATCAGTACCGAGTGCTTACATTCGTCCTCGCATCTGCACCACATGTCTTCACAAAATGCCTTGTCATGGTTGCAGCCTTCCTCAGGACTCAAGGTGTTCACGTCTACCCCTATCTGGACGATTGGTTAATCAGTACTCCGACTCAGCAAGCTGCTTTGTCATCCCTACATCTCACCTTAAACACTCTAATTTTACTCGGATTTCTCGTCAATTACGACAAATCCTGCTTAGTCCCATCTCAAACCTTATCGTTCATTGGGGCAGACTTGGATACCTTGCAGGCAAAGGCTTTTCTGCCTCGACAACGAGCTCCAACTCTCTTGTCTCTGGCGCATCAGCTGTGGTCTCAACATTCAACGACTGCACATCATTTTCTCATCCTCCTGGGACACATGGCGTCCTCAGTTCAGGTCACGCCAATGGCCCGCTTGGCCATGAGAGTCATGCAGTGGACTCTAAGGTCACAATGGACTCAATCCCTTTAGCCCCTGTCGACCATTGTCTACGTAACCGACTCACTCCTTCTCTCTCTCATCTGGTGGACAAATCAGACCAATCTTCTACAGGGCTTCCCTTTCAGGCACCAGACCCTCAAATAATTCTCACCACCGACACTTCCAACTTCGGATGGGGAGCCCATGTGGCCGATCTGCAGACACAAGGTTCTTGGTCTCCAGAGGAAGCCAAACACCAGATACATATCCTGGAGCTGCGAGCAATCCGATACGTTCTGAGTATTTCAGGATCGCCTATCCAATTAAGTCATCCTGATCCAGACAGACAACCAGGTGGCCATGTGGTACATCAACAAGCAGGGAGGAACAGGCTCCTACCTTCTGTGTCAGGAAGCTGCACAGATATGGGTGGAGCCCCTCTCCCACTCGATGTACCTCAGGGCCACCTACTTTCTGGGAGTGGACAACGTGTTGGCAGACAAGTTGAGTCACGCCTTCCAACCGCACTAGTGGTCTCTAAACCCCTCAGTAGCGAACACCATCTTCCAAAAATGGGGTTATCCTCAAATAGAACTCTTTGCATCACCCCAGAATCACAAAGTAGGCAATTTCTTCTCTCTCACTCGCAGCCAACATTATCCACCAAGAGATGCGTTCTCCCTATCATGGGTAACCGGTCTTCTATACATATTCCCTCCACTTCCACTTCTCTCAAAGACTCTCGTGAAGTTACGTCAGGACAAGGGAACTATGATCCTCATAGCTCCCCACTGGCCCTGTCAGGTATGGTTTCCAATACTTCAGGATCTCTCCATTCGCAGGCACATTCCTTTGGGAACAGACCCGCTTCTAATCACTCAAAACAATGGGTACCTTCGCCACCCCAATCTTCAAGCCTTGTCCCTGACGGCATGGATGTTGAAAGGTTAATCCTTCAACCTCTTAATCTTTCTGATCCAGTTTCCTGTGTCTTGATTGCTTCACGGAAGCCTTCCATGAGAAAATCTTACTCTTACAAATGGAACAGTATCGCGTCATGGTGCTCTTCTCAGGCCCTTGATCCCTTTACCTGTCCAATCCTGAAGTTTCTAGACTATCTCTGGCACTTGTCAGAGTCAGGTCTAAAAACTTCCTCTATCAGAAGGCATGTCAGTACGGTAGCCGCCTTTCATAAAGGTGTCGGGATGTCCCTATATCAGTACAACCCCTTGTCACACGATTTCTGAAGGGTTTGCTTCACCTCAAACCTCCACTGTGTCCTCCGGCCCCTTCTTGGGACCTCAACCTTATTTTGGGTCGGCTCATGAAACCACCATTCGAGCCTCTTCATTCCTGCGATCTTCGCTATGTAACATGGAAAGTGATTTTCCTCTTGGCTATCACTTCCGCTCGCAGAGTTAGTGAGTTACAGGCACTAGTTACCTATCTGCAGGACCGGGCAGTACTCCGCACTCACCCTAAATTCCTACCTAAGGTAGTTTCGGAGTTTCATCTCAATCAGTCCATCATACTACCTACCTTTTTCCCCAGGCCCCATTCCAATCCAGGAGAGCAGGCTCTGCATACCCTTGACTGTAAACAGGCTCTAGCTTTCTACCTAGACTGTACAGCTGCCCACAGAAAGAGCACTCAGTTGTTTGTCTCTTTCCATTCTAACAAATTGTGACAGCCTGTGAGTAAGCAGACTCTCTCCTGCTGGCTAGCAGACTGTATGTCCTTTTGCTGTCAGCAAGCTGGCATTCCACTTCAAGACCGTGTTAAAGCACACTCTGTGAGGGCCATGGCGACTTCAGTAGCACACCTATGATCGCTGCCGCTTCCTGACATTTGCAGGGCTGCCACCTGGAGTTCTCTCCATTCTTTTACAGCCCACTATTGCTTGAACAAAGCCAGAAGACAAGATTCCATCTTCGGCCAGTCTGTATTGCGTAACCTATTTACGACGTGACGTACCAACACGCTTCTGCCTGCCTGGTCGGGTTCAGGATGCCCTCTCCCAAATTCCACCCCAGCTTTGTGCCTCTGGCACGTCCCTGGGTACATTTGGTGCATGTCCGGACATCCTCAGCTCGGTACTCACCCATATGTGAGGACTACAATCCTGCTTGTCCTGTGAGAAAGCAAGTGTTGCTTACCTCTAACAGGTGTTCTCACAGGACAGCAGGATGTTAGTCCTCACGAAACCCGCCCGCCACCCCGCGGTGTTGGGTTCTTTTTCTTATTATATTTGTTGGCACTTCCTGTAGATTTGTAACAAGACTTAAGGGGGCACCCTGCTGGCTGCAGGGTTAGTGCCATGCTGGGCATGCCCAGTAGGGGCCAGTCAAAGTTCTGGAAACTTTGACAAAAGTGTTCCGTGATTGGGCTCCATCCTTTGATGTCACCCATATGTGAGGACTAACATCCTGCTGTCCTGTGAGAACACCTGTTACAGGTAAGCAACACTTGCTTTCTCTGATTAGTCTTAATGTGCTACTTGCTAACTTCATGGAGTGCCCCCTAGTCCTTCTATTATCTGAAAGTGTAAATAACTGATTCACATCCACTCGTTCAAGACCTCTCATGATTTTAAAGACCTCTATCATATTCCCCCTCAGCTGTCTCTTCTCCACGCTGAACAGCCCTAACCTCTTCAGCCTTTCCTCCTAGGGAGCTGTTCCATCCCATTTATCATTTTGGTTGCCCTTCTCTGTACCTTCTCCAGTGCAACTGTATCTTTTTTGAGATGCGGTGACCAGAACTATACACAGTACTCAAGGTGCGATCTCACCATGGAATGATACAGAGGCATTATGACATTGTCCTTTTTGTTAACCATTCCCTTCCTAATAATTTCTAACATTCTGTTTGGTTTTTTGACTGCTGCAGCACACTGAGCTGACAATTTCAATGCATTATCCACTATGATGCCAAGATCTTTTTCCAGGGTGGTAGCTCCTAATACGGAACCTAACATCGTGTAACTACAGCAAGGGTTATTTTTCCCTATATGCAACACCTTGCACTTGTCCACATTAAATTTCATCTGCCATTTGGATGCCCAGTCTTCCAGTCTCGCAAAGTCCTCCTGCAATGTATCACAATCCGCTTGTGATTTAACTACTCTGAATAATTTTGTGTAATCCGGAAATTTGATAATCTCAATATATAATTTATAAATATATTGAAAAACACCTGTCCAAGTACAGATCCCTGAGGTGCCCTCCACTGTTTACCCTTTTCCACTGAGAAAATTGACCATTTAATCCTACTCTCTGTTTCCTGTCTTTTAACCAATTTGTAATCCATGAAAGGACATAGTCTCCTATTCCATGACTTTAATTTTCTTAGAAGCCTCTCATGAGAGATTTATTTTATTTATTTAAAAGTGTTTGTATACCGTCTTTACAAACAGTGTTTAATCAAAATGGTTTACATAACTAAATAAAAAACAAATGTAAATAAAGATTTAAATTTAAAAGAACATAAAGATTATCAAATTATAAAAGCTCAAAATTACAAAAATATATAATAAAAATAAAAATCTAAAACAATGAATAGTTTACATAAAAAAAAAAATCAATATATAATAATGTTGTGCCCTGTGTGATGGAGAAGTAGTTATGTTATTTAGTGTGTGATATATGGAAAGCAGATTGAAATAAATGTGTTTTTAGGGATTTTTTGAAGTGTTTGGAGTTGGATATGGATCTTAAAGAGTCTGGTAATGCGTTCCATAAGATTGGTCCAATGGCAGAGAATGATCTTTTTCTGGTGATGTCAAGACGGGCCTGTCGTGGTGATGGGATGTCTAAGAGGTTTTTGTCCAGTGATCTTAGATGTCTGTTGGGTTTGTAAATCCGGAGAATGGAACATAAGGTAATTGAATTAGGAGTGTAGATGAGAGAGTGTATAATGGACAGGATCTTGAATTGTATTCTGTATTTAATTGGTAACCAATGTAATGATTGAAGTATCGGAGTGATGTGATTTTTTATGGAAGAGTTTGTTAAGATACGTGCTGCTGTGTTTTGGATCAGTTGAAGTGAGTGAAGTGTGTTATCTGGGAGACCTATATAAAGAGAATTACAGTAGTCAAGCCCAGAAAAGATGAGTGATTGAAGTATAGTCCGAAAATCGTGAAAGAAAAGTAGAGGACAAAGCCGTTTCAAGAGTTGAAGCTTATAAAATGAATTTCTGGTAATTATGGATATGTGTTGTTTTAATGAAAGATCTGAATTAATGGTTATACCTACATTTTTTGCATATTTGGAGATGGGGATAGTGATACCGTTAAATACTAATTGAGGGGGGGGACCTATGGATGAATCTGTAATTGATGAGAGGTGGACTATTTCTGTTTTTTTTTTATTTAGTTTTAGTCTATTGTGAGAGAGCCATGTGTCAATAGTCGTGAGGTATAAAGATACTAAGGATAGGGGCGGATTTTCAGAGCCCTGCTCGCCGGTAAGCCTATTTTACATAGGCCTACCGGCGCGCGCAGAGCCCCGGGACTCGCGTAAGTCCCGGAGTTTTCGGAGGGGGCGTGTCGGGGGGCGTGTTGGGGGCGGGCCCGAACCGCGTGGCGTTTTCGGGGCGTGTCGGGAGCGTTCCGGGGTGAGCCCGCCGGGGGCGTGGCCGCGCCCTCCGGACCCGCCCCCAGATCGCATCCCGGCGCGCTAGCGGCCCTCTGGCGCGCGGGGATTTACTTCTCCCTCCGGGAGGCGTAAATCCCCAACAAAGGTAAGGGGGGGGTTTAGACAGGGCCGGGCGGGTGGGTTAGGTAGGGGAAGGGAGGGGAAGGTGAGGGGAGGGCAAAAGAAAGTTCCCTCCGAGGCCGCTCCGATTTCGGAGCTGCCTCGGAGGGAACGGGGGTAGGCTGCGCGGCTCGGCGCGCGCCGGCTATATGAAATCGATAGCCTTGCGCGCGCCGATCCCGGATTTCAGCGGATACGCGCGGCTACGCGCGTATCTACTGAAATCCAGCGTACTTTTGTTTGCGCCTGGAGCGCCAACAAAAGTACGCCTATTCGCGGTTTTTGAAAATCTACCCCATAATGTGTGAGTCCAAGAGGTGTTGTATGGTACCATAAACTGTATGTCATCGGCGTAGATTTTGAATTGTATGTTTAGTGAGGCTAAGATGCGGCAAAGAGGTAGTAGATAGATGTTGAAGAGAATAGGGGATAGAGAAGAACCTTGTGGAACACCCGATGCAATAGAGTATGGTTCAGAAGAATGATTGTTTATATTGACTGTCATATGCCTTCTGAAAATCCAGATACACCACATCTACCAGTTCACCTTTACATATTTATTAACCCCTTCAAAAATGTGAAGCAGATTTGTGAGGCAGGACTTGCCTTGGGTAAAGCCATGCTACTCTTTAGTTTGTCAATATGGCCTACTTCATCTTCCAAGTTTACAGTGATTTGGTTCAATTCATCTGACTCATCACCCTTGAAAACCATCTCCAGAACTGGTATCTCTCCAACATCCTCATTAGTAAGCACAGAAGCAAATAATTCATTTAGTCTTTCTGCAATGGCCTTTTCTTCCCTAAGAGCCTTTTTAACCCCTCGGTCATCTAACAAACCAATCAACTCCCTCACAGGTTTCTTGCTTCTCTCTCTCTCCCTTCTGATGTTCAGCAGACTCCTGTGCCAAATGGGGAGCTGTAGCAAAGCGCCATGTGCTATATGAGGAGAATTTGGAGTTACGCCCATCAGTCCTGGTCCTGCATAAGGTTTTTAAAATCTCCTTTTTATTTGCGACTACCCAGGGATTTTTTTCCCCAATTTTATATCCCCTCCAAACTTAGTTTATTTAGTTTAGCCTTTGCCACAACAGCCCAAAACTCTGCAATTAAGAGCCTGAATATCCAGCCAAAAATTGTGACCCTTGCATGATGACTATGACACCACCACCCCCCCCCCCCCCCCAAAAAAAAAAAAAAAAAAGGACTGTAAAAGCTGCCATTGCAGCAAACCTAACTGACCCAGGGAGTGGAATACCTGAGCTGGGATTCAAACCCCATTCACTCTGCACGGCACTGCCCCTGAGCCGGCCCAAGTTTCTTGATGCTTTGCCTATAATTGAATTCTCCTTAATTTCTAGATATTTTCATGTTTTTGTAAGAATATGGATGTAAAGAAAGTCTTTATAACACTCCAAGAAAAGACATCTAGAGCCATTATTGCCCTTTTTTTTCCCCTGACCTTCCTTCGGCATTCTTGTAATACAGTACCGTATTTAATTTGTTACTGTGTCATAATATAGAGGCGTCGGGATTAGAGTGTAGATGACAGTGTGAAAGTAAACACATGCTCACGATCAGATTAATGTATTTCATCTGTCTTCAACTAATAACAATCTGTCATGCTATCTTTCTGAGAAGGGGCATAAACAGTTTATTTTGTGTTTGGAATAACTTCCTGGAGGTAGTTAATGTGACATGTAGTTTGTCTGAAATGAAGAAAACCAGATCAACATTCTAGATGTTTTCCTGATAACCAAAAAATTACTGAGAAAATCTGTACTGGAACTGTATCCTTATTTTATGTTTAGCTTTCTTATGCCAAACAAAAACACAATTGAAAAAGTCCTTCTTTTGGCATCTGCTTTAACTTTACTATGAGAAAAGGATTACTTGCATAAGTTGGAATTCTTAAAGTGTAAAAGTTGTAGTTA
Organism: Rhinatrema bivittatum; assembly: GCF_901001135.1. Classification (NCBI taxonomy): domain Eukaryota; kingdom Metazoa; phylum Chordata; class Amphibia; order Gymnophiona; family Rhinatrematidae; genus Rhinatrema; species Rhinatrema bivittatum. The sequence goes on from NC_042615.1 coordinate 201,307,888, forward strand.
ACCTAATAATTCTGTTTCATTGTTTTCATTCTGAATGAGATAGCTAAACATTTTAATTTTTTTTTTCATAAATCAAGTCAAACTATGATTTGAAACTGACTGTTCTTTACATTTTTACTTTTGCAGTTTTCTCAAATCAAATTCTCTTTAGGACTTTAAAATAAAGCCAAACAACTATTATTTTTTTCAGTACCTCTAGTGTTCAGTTTTTGTAGTTAGGCTTAAAAATTTCAGGTGGCATTTATGTTACTGTAATGAATGTTTTTTTGCCTAGCATAAAAAGAAACAATTACTATGTGATACTATTGGAAACACTGTTATTCCTGCTTACCTTACAGAAGTTCATACTATGATAGTGGTTGAGTACTTTTTTTTTCTGTCATCTGTAGAGTTTTCCAGGCAAAGCAAATAATTTCAGTTGCTTTAAGATTGTCATCAGAAGCTTAAGATATTGGGGCATCTTGTGAATAATGTCTTATAGCTAATTATTAATAGCAAATAAGTTTAAATATAGAACATTTTTGTTCTATCCCTTTATACTATTGCCTATATGTTTTTAGAAGAGAAAACATCTACATAATTTTAAGCACATGTAAATGAAATTAATAAATTAATAGAGCATTTTACTTGTCATGTCTGTGTGGGCTAATCATGTTAGGTCCTTATTAGAGCATTATGTAATTTCACAACTTGTATGAACAGCTGCAAATACTTTGGTAGAGTGAGATTTGGGTTTTCAAAATGTAGAATATAATCATCTATTATGTGAGCAATAACATGATTAAAAGGAATCCAAACTTGAAAATACATAGTATACAGGTCTTTTAAATGTTCATTTTGATTTGTAAATGTATGTAAAGTATATATTATGAAGGTAATTTTCAAAAGGATTTATGCGCATAAATGGGCTTTTAAAAATTACTATAATATGCTACTTTTATGTGCGTAACTCCTTTGAAAATTCACTCCTATGTGTGTAATTGACTTTGTACAAATTATAGTTAATGAGTTTTCATTTTACTTTTTCCATACTAAAGAGAAATATGTGCAACAACATTTTAAATTTTAGTTATCACAAAGTTGCATGATTTCATCTGACTCCAGGTAGTATCATCTTCTCATATTGTTTGCCATTACCTGATGATATATAAGTATTTCTAGATTGCTTTTCTATGCTTTCTAACTAATAGAATGTTGGAAAGAAACTATACAAAAGTGGTCCATGTCTGTCTTAGACTGTCTGGGATCAAAATAACTCTCTAAAGAAAGTCACCAAATTTGGCATGATGGAAGAAAGTGGGAATATCTTATACAAGTTCAAAAACCTGAAATATTTGGTCAGTATTTTTGGAGAAGTGTATCCCCATTCTCTAATAGCCTCATTGGATTCCCACATTTGGGTGACTTTGTCTGATGGCACCAATTGAATCAACTGCCCAAGCTTACAGTTTTGGAAATGTAATACTTTTGAATTAGTTGCTATACAACCAGGCAAACACACTGTCTTCTGCCCCAGTTTTGCTTCTCTTTGAGTTGCTGAAAGGAGCTTCCTCCTTAGCTCTGAAATATCATCTGATGAAAGAGTTTCTAACATTTTACTGTTCTCCTTCAGATGAAAATTTTCAATATTGGGATTTGTCTGTCAAGAGATCTCTGTTTCTTTAGATCAGACTTCCCTTTAAGATACAGAGTACTGCAGAGGTTATTGACGCTCCTGTACCAAGGGTGTCTTCTTCCCTGTACTTGCTTTTTCACAAAGTCTGTTCCATTGGATCAAACTGGCCTCAAGCAAGCAAAACTCTTCCCTTGACTTCCTCAGTGGACTATAGCTGGCTCATTGTTCTGGAGCTGTCTTCAGAGGAGCAGACTGTCCACATGAAGGAGATCATTTCCACTAATAATGGGAGCTCTGCTAATCCAGGGTCTTGTCACCCTGGTGAGCAGGAACCCCCTCAGGATAACCGCAGTCCCTTTCCAGGGCAATACAAGCTGTACTCTTTTCTTCCAGACTAGTTGACCAGAGTAAGAATTCTGGATGCTGTGCCTGTTAGACTTCAGTTTGTTTGGTCCTTCAGAGATCTGTTGGAGATTATGCTCTTTGGAAAGTTGCCAGGCCATACTATCACTGGAACAATAATGTCTTGTGTTGTGCTTTCCTGAGCCCTGCACTCTTGCTCTTTGAGGTCAGTTTTATTGCTCAAACCTGGGACCTGCCCTCAGGGCTTATGCTTTAAATCTGGCTCTTTACTGCACAACTTATGCAAAAAACACACTCTTGTGCCCACCAGCCCCAGCTTGGAGCATTAATTTTGTCCCTTTTTTGGGAACTTGTGTTTGAAGCCAGCATTCTTCTACCCCTAGGTTCTTATTCAGGGGGGTGGGGAGGAGGTAGACGAGAGGTCAGGCAACCTTGCCCCTCCCCTGGTGACCTGTGCTCGATGCCAACCTCAAGCCTTCCCCTAAGGACCGGTGTTTGAGGTCAGGACTCTTGTCATTCCTTGGGCATATTATCAAGGCCAGTGCTCACAGGGACCTGCACTCAGTCAGTGCTTTCACTCTCCCTGGGTTCCACATTTAAGACCCATGCTTGTTCTCTTGAGAGCTTATGGTCAGGGCCCATACACTTACCCTTTGAGTTCTACATTCCTGCTTTTGAAGTACGTTGCTCATTCTTCGGTAAGCCAGCACACAAGACCATCATTTTCATCACTGATGCCTGGACTCTTACCACTCGAAACCAGTGTTGAAGACTCATGCTCTAAACTCTTGAGATCTACACTCTTACCTTTTGGAGCCTATACCTAAGGCTTTGCTCTTGCCATTTGTGTCCCATTCTCCTCCTCCTTGGCATTTGTACGTGGGATCCATTCTTTCATCTTTCAGGGCTCATGCTTGAGTTTTGTGCTCTGTCCCCTCTGCTTATGCACGTGAGACCTATGCTCTCAATCCTTATGACCAGCACTTTTACCTCTCAAGCCAATGCCCTTGACCATACATGATATAAAAAATTGGAGTTTATGATAAAGGCTCATATCCTCCACAGGTGCATGCTCCTAGCCCCTACTCACATCCATTGCAGCCTGGGCTTCTCTAGTGTATTAAGCATCTTAAAGCTGTAATTTAGTAGTCACACTAGAAAGCTAAACTCCGCTTATAGTTTTGAGTGGCAACCATCTCTTTGCAGACTTTTCATAGCTACCATAGTTTTGAAACTAGGAAATTGGGCATCTAGAAATGGCAAGCGAAATTTAATGTAGGCAAGTGCCAAGTCATGCACATGGGGACATGTAATCCCAACTAAAAGTACACAAAGCTGAGCTTTGTCTCACCACTCAGGAAAAGAATATTAGAATCCCTATGTGCAATACTTTGACATTCTCACCTCAGTGTGCAGCAGTGATCAAAAAAGCAAAGAAAATGTTAGGAATTATTTAAGAGGAATGGAGAAGAAAACTGAGAATATCATAATGTCTCTGTTTTGAATTATGGTGCAACTGTATGTCTAGTATTCAATTAATTTCTGGTTGCCCATCTCAAAACAGACATGGCAGAAATATTAAAAGTACATAGCAGGGCAACAAAAATGATAACGGGGATGAATGGCTCGCTTATGAAGAAAGCTAAACAGGTTAGATAGAGCTCTTCAGCTTGGAAAAGTGATGATTAAGAGTGATATAACATTATGAGTAGAATGGAACAGGTATAGTTTTCTACCCTTTCCAATAATACTGAAACAAGGGGACACACTATAGCACTAACAGCAGTTTTAAAAGAAATCATATAAAGTATTTTTCTTCTCAGTGTACAATCAAACTGTGAATCTGTTGCCAATGGATATGGGCAAGGCAATTAGCTTAGCGGGTTTTAAAAGAATTCCTGACAGAAAAGTCCATAAACTTTCCAGATAGACTTTGGAACACGATCGCTTATCCTTGGGAGTGAACAACAAGAAATAAATCTACTTTTTCGGATCTACTGGTTACATGCAACATGAACTGGCCATAGATAGACAATAGGATACCAGGCTGGATGGACCTTGGTCTGACCCAAAAAGGTGCATCTTATGTTCTTATTAGAGCTTCTATGCTCATTTAAAGGAATGGATCTTTCAAGCAGCCAAGTTGCCTAGGCCAGTGGTACTGAAGCCCCTACATTTCTGGAGACTCAGTTTAGTTTTGAAGAGGTTTATGAATCCTTTTTCAGCCACTGATTAAGTTAATTTTTATTTCCTTACATTAAAGGTGATATTTTTGGTGGCTCTTTTCTAAGTCATACAGTGAGCAAGCTGTAGCCTTTGCTACAAAGATTGGTAGTATTCTTAATACTAACTTCTCTATAGAGAACTGAAATTTTTTTAAAAAAGGGATCAAGGTGTGATCCAGGAAATTACAGACCAGTGAATCTGATGTCTCTGCCAGGCAAAATGGTAGAAACAATCATAAAGAACAAAATTGCTAAACATACAGATAAGCGTAGTTTAATGGGACAAAGCCAAAATGGATTTAGCCAAGGGAAGTCTTGCCTCACAAATTTACTACATTTTTTTGAAGGCATAAATAAATATGTGGATAAAGGTGAGCCAGTTGATATAGTGTGTCTGGATTTCCAGAAAGTATTTAAAAATGTCCTTCATGAGAGACTTCTTAGGAAACTAGAAAGTCATGGGATAGGTGGCAGTGTCCTATTGTGGATTGCCAACTGGTTAAAAGATAGAAAACAGAGAGTAGGGCTAAATGGTAAAATTTCCCAGTAGAAAAAGGTGAATAGTGGAGTGCCCCAGGGATTTGTTCTGGGACCGATGCTTTTTAATATATTTAGAAATGACCTGGAAATGAGAACTAAAAGTGAGGCAATCAAATTTGCCGATGACACAAAATTATTCAAAGTTCTCAGGTCACAAGAGGATTGTGAGAAATTGCAAGAGGACATTGCAAAACTAGGAGACTGGGATTGCAAATGGCAAAGGAAATTTAATGTGGCAAGTGCAAAGTGATGCACTCAGGGAAGAGTAACCCAAATTATAGCTATAAAATGCAAGTCTCCACATTAGGAGTCACCACTCAGGAAAAGGATCTAGGTGTCATCGTTGAAATTACATTGACATTTTTTGCTCAGTGTGTAACAGCAGCCAAGAAAGCAAATAGAATGCTAGGCATTATTAGGAAAGGAATGGAAAATAAATCAGAGAATATCATAATGCCTCTGAATCGCTTCATGGTGCATCCTCATCTTGAATATTGTCTTCGGTTCTTGTCATCACATCTCAAGAAAGATAAAGCAGAATTAGAAAAGTACAGAAAAGGGTGACCAAGATAATAAAGGGGATGGAACCATTCCCCTATGAAGAAAGGCCAGGACTCTTCAGCTTGGAGAAGAGACATCTGAGGGGAGATATGATAGAGGTCTATAAAATAATGAGTGGAATGGAGCAAGTAACATTAATCAGTTTACTCTTTTGAAAAGTACAAAACTCCAGGGGACACACAATGAAGTTACTGGGTAATACATTTAAAAATAATAAGAGAAAATATTTTGTTTTCCTCAGTGCATAATTAAGCTCTGGAATTTGTTGCCAGAGGATGTGGTGAAAGCTATTAGTATAACTGCATTTAAAAAAGGTTTGGACAAGTTCCTGGAGTAAAAGGTCCATTATCAATTATTAAGGGAGAGTTGCAGAAACCACTGCTTATTCTTGGGATAAGCAGCTCAGAATCTATCTACCCCTTGGGATCCTACGAGGTACTTGTGACCTGGCTTGGCCACTTTTGGAAACAGGATATTGGGCTTGATGGACCCTTTCTCTGACCCAGTATGGCAAGCCTTATGTTCTTATGTAAAGAAAAATACTAAAGAAAAAAGTAAACTATTGTACAGGACAACTCTGCCTTTTGTCTCAATCAAGAGATTATTCTGTCAACTCAATGTCCACAGACTGAGTTGGTGTTAAAGGACTCATATTGCTTTATGTCAAGAGATGATTTATGTTCTGCTTAAACAGAGCCACACCAGCCCTTAAAACTGAACAATTTTTTATGTTCTATAGATCACATAAAAAATAATTTCACCTCCAAAGTTTCCTTTGACAAATGGGTAAAAAACTGTATCTTTGATGTTTGTAAAGTAGATAACTATGTGGGAGTCTATGCAATTGTTGACTAATCATTATAGCATTGTAAACAGCGATATATATTTTTTCTTCTGCTGTCCCTAAGCACTATTGAGGAAGGGATGGTGCCACTTCCTCTTCTCTTCCCCCTTCACACCAACCTCTGATTTTTTGAAGCCCCACTTCAAATATTTTTCTCTCTGTAGAACTGCAATTTCTTCTCCTACCAAAATGATTCAATTTCCACTCACACCATCCCTCCCTCCAACTAGGCTTCTAATTCTTTGCCTCCCATTGCACACCCTCCCAAAATGACTTCAGATCTGTAGTTCTGGTACTGGTATATGATGTCAGCGTTTGTGGATACTGAGTGATCGTGTGTTATAGCATTTACAGGCCCCACCTCCTGCTTTGAAGCTCAGAGGGCACAGGAAAACTTAAGTTCCTGTGAGTGTGGGACCACTGCTCACTCAGTCTCCACACATGCTGCTGTTATAAAGGCAAAATAAATCTAATACAGTTCACAGGATTTGTATTATTATAGCTGTTATAATGGCAGCACCAAAACTGGAGCTGTATCTTTGAGGTTGGCAGGAGCAATGGGAAGGAAACAGGGAGTGATGGGAATCAAAGCCAGTGGAGTTTGGTTTGGGGGCAACAGATAGGGGACAATTAGAATGCATTCAGATTTTTGGTCTTTAGCAGGACGTTGGGAAAAATTGGGATATGGAAGCCAGTAGGGGATAGAAACTATGCCGCCCCCTGAATATTGCCACCTGTGTCTTGTGTGCCTGTGTAAATTCAGGCCTGTTGCCTGTTGTAAATTCGGGCCTGTTGCTGAGTAGCCATCTGTAGATGTGGCTTATAAATACACAGAGTTCTCTAGGCCATGTGTTGCTTCTAAAAGAGGTTGTCTATAAAATCACGAGTGGGATGGAACAGGTAAATAAAGGATGGTTACTTACCCTTTCAAAAAATACTAAAACAAGGAGACATGCCATGAAACTAACAACCAACAGATTAAAATAAATCGTAGACAGTAATTTTTCACTCTGTGCACAATCAGGCTGTGGAATCTATTACCAGAGGATGTGGTCAAGGCAATTACCATAGCAGTGTTTAAATGAGGTTTGGACAAGTTCCTAGAAGAAAAGTCCATAACACATTAGCCAGGTAGACTAAGGAAATCTATTGCTATTTCCGAGAGTGACTAAGAGGATCTACTTTAAGGGATTGCCAGATACTTGCTGTCTGGATTGGCCATGGTCATATACAGGATCTTGGGCTTGATAATAGGTTCTATTTAATATAGACTGGGATGAGATGCAGCAGACTAGAGTTATTTACCTGATAATTATTTTCTGTTAGTCTCATTAGTGTGAATGTTTGCAAAATACTGATGCTAAAGTTTCCTTCTACTTCAGGACTGTTATTCATATCAGTTTGACTGATGGTATGGAGGAAGTTGCCTGCATTGGACAAAAAGGAGTTGAGACAACGTAAAAAGTTCATAAGAGTTGCTGGTCTCACCCCCAGTATGTGATGTTGTAGCTCTCCGGTCTAGTGTTGTGTAAGACTAATAGGAGTAGTTGGGGTAAATGCTGCTGTTTCTTTTCTTTTTCATACTTACAAAATCATTCTCTTAAGCAGCTTTTGTATATATTTATCATGAGAATAGTGAATCATTCATCTGCTAGCAGAAACTAGAAAGGCAAATAAAATTGCCAATATGAAATTGGGAAATTTTTATTATCCCATATTGGTTTGGTCGGTGTCTCATTAGGATGTGCTAGAAATTATAAATTACTGCTTCTTGGAGCAGCTGGTCCTAGAACTGACAAGGGGAATTACTTTAGATCCTAGTTATCAGTGGTACACAGGGCCTTGTGCAAGGGGTTATTTTAGTGTGGCCGATTAGCACAATGATCATAATTCTAATAAATTTGACATAATCAATGGAGAAAGGCATTAAGTTGACAACCAAGTGGCTATATTCTGCATAAATAAGCAGAGAGGTACAGACACTTATGCCCTCTGAATCTGGTCATGAGCAGGACATCACAATGCCCACCTCCAGTCAACCTGCCTTCCAGGGATCTAGAACATGTTGGCAGACAGCATCAGCAGAGCATTAAACCTGCATGATTAATGCCATGATCAGAGAATCACGGACTCATTGTTTATTCATTGGGGAAGACTGACGATCTCTTTTCCTTGGAAGACAACAGAAAGGATCAAAAAGTTTTTCCATTTATCTGAAATTAACTACCAATACATTTATGCTAGATTGGAGCATTGATCTACTCTATGCATATCCACCAATTCCTGTCATCACCAGGTCTTTCCAGAAGGTCGTTTGGGACAAGCCAAGGTTAACCTTCTTAGCAAAAACTTGGACATTGCAAATGTGGCATCCTTATCTCAACAGTCTGTCGGTTCAGTCTCTGCATTCATTGGGACTGACTCTCATTACACAGAAGCAAGGCAGGCTGTGCTATTTGAACATACCATCACTGTCCCTCACAGTGCGGATGTTAAATATGCAGTAGTCTCCTCACTTCTTCCAAAAGAGGTAGAAGATGTTCTGATTTCCATCTGGAAACTTTCAACCGGAAGATCTTATAGTTTCACATGGAAGAGGTCCATGTGTTGGTGTAGGAATAGCCAGCTGGATCCCTTTTTCTGTGACCTGAGGAACTTACTTCAGTCTCTGTTCTGCCTCTTGTCCTCAGGCCTTAACATCTTTCATTCAAAGTTAATCTCAATTCTGTTGTGGCATATCACCAACATGTAGAAAGATCTTGACTCTCCTTTCATCTCTTTGCATCAAAATTCATGAAGAGATGCTGGCATTCAAACCCTCTGGTCAGTAAACCTCAAGTGTCTTGGGACCTCAGTGTAGTCCTATCTCAAGTCATGAAACCTTAGAACATAAGAATGTAAGATATGCCATACTGGGTCAGACCATCAAGCCCAGTATCCTGTTTGCAACAGTGGCCAATCCATCACAAGTACATGGCTAGTACCCAAACAGATAGATACAAGCTAAGATTGCTTATTAATTACCGTCATAGCAGTTTATGGATTTATCCTCTAGGAACTTATCCAAACCTTTTTTAAACCCAGTTACACTAACTGCTGTAACCACATCATCTGGCAATGAATTCCAGAGCTTAACCATGCGCTGAGTGAAAAAGAATTTTCTGTGATTTGTTTTAAATGAGTTACTTGCCCACTTCATGGAGTGCCCCCTGGTCCTTCTCTTATCTGAGAGAGAAAATAACAGAGTTACATTTACTTGTTGAAGTCTTTCATGATTTACTTCTTTCATATCCCCCCTCAGTTGTCTCTTCTCCAAACTGAACAGCCCTAACTTCTTTAGTCTTTCCTCATAGGGCAGCCGTTCCATGCCCCTTATCATTTTGGTCGCCCATCTCTGCACTTTCTTCAGTGCAGCTATATCTTTTTTGAGATGTGGTGACCAGAACTGCACACAGTATTCAAGGTGCGGTCTCACTATGGAGCGATACAGAGGCATTGTGACATCCTCTGTTTTATTTTCCATTCCCTTCTTAATAATTCCTAACATTCTGTTTATTTTTTTGATCACCCAGCACACTGGGCCGACAATTTCAATGTATTATCCACTATGATGCCTAGATATATTTCCTGGATATATTTCCTAAGATAGAACCTAACATTGTGTAACTACAGCAAGGGTTATCTTTCCCTATACGCATCCCTTTGCACTTGCCCACGTTAAATTTCATCTGCCATTTGGAAGCCCAATCTTCCAGTCTCACAAGGTCCTCCTGCAATTCATTACAATCCACATGAGATTTAACTACTCTGCATAATTTCTCCTGGCATTTCACTGTCCGTCTCATCATTTTGGCCAGGTGGATGGTAGTATACTCCTATCACCATTCTCTTCCCCAACACACAAGGGATTTCTGCCCATAAAGATTTGATTGTACTTTTAGTCTCATGCAGGATCTTTATCTTGCTACCCTGGAGGTTTTGGATTTCAGCTTTCTACCTAAGAGCCTAAATTTGGCTTCCATAACCTCCCTCCCACATTTTCCTATGTTGTTGGTGCCCACATGTACCACGACAACCGGCTCCTCCCCAGCACTATCTAAAATCCTATCTAGGTGACACGTGAGGTCCGCCACCTTGCACCAGGTAGGCATGTTGCCAGGCTGTTCTCACACCTACCAGCTACCCAGCTGTCTACATTCCTAATGACTGAATCACCAAATATGACAGCTGACCTAACCCTTCCCTGGACAGAAGCCCTGGGAGACACATCCTCAGTGCGAGAGGACGATGCCCCACCTGGAGAGCAGGTCTTTGCTGCAGGATCATTTCCTTCTGCACCAGGTGGATGCTCTCCGATCATGAGACCTTCCTCCTCCAAGGCAGCACCAGGGATGCCAGATTGGAGTTGGGACTTAGCTACTATGTCCCTGAAGGTCTCATCTTATATACCTCTCTATCTGCCTCAGCTCCTCCAGGTCTGCAGCTCTATCCTCCAAGGATCATACTTGTTCTCTGAGGCGAGCCTTGCGCGCGCAAGGTGCACAAATGTGCACCCCCTTGCACGCACTGACCCCGTATTTTATAAGAAACGCGAGGCTACGCGTGTATCTTATAATATCCGGCGTACTTTTGTTTGCGCCTGGTGAGCGAACAAAAGTACGTGCGGGCGTAGTTTTATAAAATCTACCCCTTAGATTGTAAGCCTTCTGGGGATAGAGAAATACCTACAGTTCCTGAATGTAATCCACTTTGAAGTGCTGCAAAAAGTGGAATATAAATCTAAATTTAAAAAAAAATGGTCGCCCCATTACACAACCCTCATCTTGGAACTCTTTGTTTTATGTCAACAAGTAAGCAAGTTTGCTTACTTGTTGACATAAACAGGGTTCTCTGTAGACGCAGGATGAATCAGCCATTCTTGATACCCACCCGCCTCTCTGGAGAGCTGACTTCCTCACTAATGTTTAAGCTCTGGAAAATACTGAGGGGCTCCCAAGACAGTCTGCAAGTGGGAACTCCCTCCTATGCTCAGTAAAGTCTTTACTTAACTCTGAGAGCTGCGTCCATGTCGGTGCCGTTGGATGAGATCATCCTACACATTATAGCTCATTTATCCTGCTGTCTGCGAATGACCCTGTTTAAAGGTGAATAGGCTTGCTCCATCCTTGAGAGTGAGTAATAAAATATATCTTTTTTTTTTTTTTTTAATTTCCTGGGTACTTATAATCCAGACTGGCCATGGTCAGAGCCAGGATTCTGGGGGTGCGATGGGCTTTGGTCTGACCCAGCATGGCACATATATTGCACATTTTTTTTAATTTATAAAAAATTATAGATAGGTATATCAATTTATAGATTATATGCCAGCATTATTATCTAGCTACAGACAAATATAGATAAATATTGTTAGATAAATATAGATAGGGTGATAGATGCATACATCCACATATGGTCCACATGGCTCTTCTTTGCCTTGCATGCTGATGCCATTTTGGAATAAAATACCTGCAAGGCAGGAACAATTGGGGATTGTTTCAGTCTCCTTTGAAGCAAGGGGCTTTTTCGAGTAAGCTTGGTAGTAAGGGTTGGGAGAAGGTACGGAGTATGGAGGTCTTTTAAAAAAAAATTAGGTGGGGTTATTGTTTGGAGTAAGGACGCAGAGCTTCATTAGGGGTGATACTGATGTGCCAGAAGGAGACGAGGAGGCACTTGTGCTTTTGTTAGATATGGCTACAAGGATTTGTTTGCGGAGTGGGGTTGGGAGTCAGCAAGTTTCTTATGGTTTACCGCTCCTTTAATATTGTGGCCCCAAATGCATCATTGTTCGTCTGTCCATGCTCTCAAGCGTTGTAGCTAGCTTTCCCGTAGCATCATTGATAATGACGTTTTTTGCAATCCACAGTATTCCATCTGTATTGCAAAGAGTTGCTTTGCTTGCTTCTGCATGCTATGCAACTCATTACCTGGTGCATTTGACTATTTTTTTTTTTGTTAAAAAAAAATTGCACATGCAATTTCTTGCTTCATGAAAATTACACATGTTTTCAAATAGCATGCTGAAATTGGCGTGTATTGCATAAAAACATGTTATCACAGCTTAGTAAGTGGGCCCCCAAATTTGAAATAGTGTATTACTTCTCCATAATACAGAATTTCCCCCACTGTGAGGCTTGAAGAATATACATTTATATAACCTATTTTGGGATGATTATATATAATTTTGAAATTATCTGAGAGCACATTATTGTATTTTAAAATCAGAGACAGCCTTTTTAAACTTTATAGCTAAAGCTGAGGTTAAAATAAAATTTAAAAATTTCAAGTTATTTTCTCAGACAGTTATTTCAATTGTCACATCTAGTAATAAAAACTGATTCCCTTGACCACATGCAGCTTGAGTGAGAGTTGCCTACTATTATTCTAAACTGCCGCTTAATTTTGTGTAGAAAACCAATCTAGAACATATATAATGTAATAACCTCTGATCTATGTTTTGTGTGATTTGTGATGCCATTTTCCACAACACCAAAATACACTTGTCAGCAGATACATTCAGGCCGATACAGTACAGTGCGCTCTCGCGGAGCGCACTGTTAACCCGCGTTTGGACACGCGTTTTTGACGCGCTAGCTTTACCCCTTATTCAGTAAGGGGTAATAACGCGTCAAACGTGGGTTCAACCCCCCCGAAACTAATAACGCCCGCAACATGCAAATGCATGTTAATGGCCCTATTAGTCATTCCCGCGCGATACAGAAAGTAAAATTTGCAGCCACGCGCACATTGCCGCCTACCCAACGGTAGGTGTTAATTTCTGCCGGCACCGGGAAAGTGCACAGAAAAGCAGTAAAAACTGCTTTTCTGTGCACCCTCCGACTTAATATCATGGCAATATTAAGTCAGAGGTCCCAAAAGTTAAAAATAATTTAAAAAATATATATTTTAAATCAGCCCGCGGCTCACGGGTTGAAAACCAGATGCTCAATTTTGCCGGCGTCCTGTTTCCGAATCCGTGGCTGTCAGCTCGCTGACAGCTGCTGCTCCTGTCAAAAAAGAGGCACTAGGGATGCACTAGTGTCCCTAGCGCCTCTTTTTAATGCGGGCCCTAATTTGAATAATTTTTGTTACTGAATCGCGCACACAGGAGAGTGGCCTGTGCGTGTGCCAGGAGAGCGGGCTCTCGCCCGCTCTCCCACGATTTTTACTGTATCGGCCTGTTAGTAACTCAGGGACTGGATGCTCAAAGGAATTGTCATAGCATTTTAGAGCCTTTCACTTCTAGGTCCCTGATACTAATATAGCTCAAGTTAGTCAAGGCTTAGGTGTGACCTATGTGAAATGAGTTGATGGAATCAGTACAATTCTGAGAGCCATAGCAAACACATTTATATCCCACTCCTTGTCATATTCCTATGAATCTGTGAATTCTGCTCACACTGTCACTAATTTTGGACAAGCATGAGAGGAGAGAAAATATATAACTTCTTTACCAAGTGCATAGGTTTTGCTGTATGAATTAGAAGAAATCCTCAAACCTGCTATTAGGCTGATATAATCATTACTCTTAAAAAAAATTCTTTTTTTTTTTTTTTTTGCTGTGTCACAAATTAATGTTAGCAGTAGCCAGAACTTTTTCTTTCTTATGCCTATTTTGCTAAATGTGTTAGCAATGTTTAATGAACAACAATATTTGGCAAAATTGTTTCACATTTACCAAGGTAAGCATTATAAATGGAGTATAGGAATTCCTTGTTAGACCAAAAATCTACCAGTGAAAAGCTCTGGAGTCAACAAATTAAAGCTATCTAAAATCATTTTTAAATAAAGCCTTTTTATTGTGTATGAGAGCATTTTTTTCAGTTGATAATTAACACCATTATGCATACTTGCTAGATTTGCAAATGTACAAGTTTTTCTATGTCAGTTGGTTCCCCTTCTCAGGAAATCAGTTTAAGTTTTACGGTTTTTTTTTCCTGTATTGACTCAATGAGCACAGTTGTCCTTAAATGCTTGTGAATGCATTTGCTTTATAATTTGACAGCATAGAATCAACACCCTTATAGAGACTGTGGAACTGTTTAATACAGCTTCAGTTACCTCAGCTTCAGATTTGGAGAAATTGGAATGTACACAATAAAACCTGCACAAAATCGTGAGTGCCATGTTCTGCTTGGAAACACTCAATGCTTTTCAGTAAGGCAGGCTTTTTGAAAAGTATGCTTTATTTCCAATGGATATATAATGGTAAAAATGAAAATAATACACCTCACTGTTAAAATTCACATCTCACATCCTTAATATAACTTTTGTGAGCATATTGTTTTGGAATTAAATTTACCCATAAAATAAATAGGCTTTAGACCATGTGGCATTCTTGTAGTATTCTTAATCAGAAGAGCCTTTTGCGATGTAATTGCAAAAGATTGTTTTAAAGCATACATGTTAGTACTAGAAGCTGGCTAAGTATGCCTTGTTTGATCAGATTGGTGCTACAAGTTGGCTGATTGATTGGTTATGATGAGGTACCATCTGGAACGGCTACATTGACCTAGTAAGCCAGATGTTTAGGCAACAGCCATACTAGAATTGGTAGCTATTAAGATTATAAAATTATTAGACTTGGGAATGGAAAGGTGCAGTAAAGAGGTGATCTAGCCTATGCATTTAACAAGAGGGAGAGTACAAAAGAGGCAGACAACAAAAACTGTCTTTGATGTGTTTTATTTATTTATGATGTATGATTATATGTTATGTTTGTTTATTTGGTATGAGTTTGTCTATACATGTTTATTTTGGTTATATCGTTCTTGTATGAATTTTGTACATCAGCTTGGGCAGCCACTTGTAAAGACAATCAAAATATTTGTAAATTAAATGTAAACTGGATAAGGAGTGCTATCTTATAACTAGATAACTCTGATAGCTGGGATATATACTTGCCAGTGTAGATAGGAATAACTGGTAAGGATGTGCAGAAGGAAAAAATTTGTTTTGTTTCCTTTTTCATTTCGCTGGGACACAAATTTGTTTCATTAGTTTCATAGGGGGAAAACAAATTCATTTATTAGTTTCATTCGTTTTTCGTTTTCCCATTAAAGTCAGTGGGGGAAGTATTTGCAGCCTATTTTTGGCTGCAGAATTGAGGTTTTCTTATCAATTCTGATGAAACTTCTGAGGAGCAATCATCAGAACGAGAAAAGAGCTCCAAGGTACTTAGACTGTGGCAAAGTGGCACCAAAGTGGCATGAACAGCCTAAGGCACTGTAAAGGGGCAAAGGGGTACCAGGAGTGGCAAGAGTGCTTTAACAGATGTACAAAGCAGCAGCGAGAGTATCAAAAACACACCACAGCTTCAAAAGAGAGCACCGATAACAGTTGCATGAATCTTCGAAGGCAGCACGACAGGCAAAGTGGCAAGCAAGTGGCATCAACATCCTACAGCACAATGAAGGGAGACCATAGCAAGCAGAAAGGGTGTCAGAAAAAACCACAAGGTGCCGATAAAGGGACAAAGCAGCAGAAAGATTAGCATCAACACACTGAGGAACCATGATAGTGGCAAGAACACTACAAGGAGTAGAATTGTCTGATGTATGGCAGCAAGGCAGAGTAGCAAAGTTGATAGGTGCAAGACAGGATGGCAGAGCGGAGATAGTCTGGTCCCTGTGGTTTTGATAGGGGCAAGACAGGCTGGCAGAGCTGAGGTAGTCTAGCAAACAACCTTCTCAGATAGAACCCAAGAAGAAAGTGCACTGTGGAAATACAGTGGATCCTTGACTTACAAACTCAATTGATTCCAGAGGGCTGGTTGTAACTCAAGTTGGTTGTAAGTCAAGACCATTTTTCCATAGGAATAATGGAAATACTCATAATGCGTTCCAAACCTCCCAAAAGCACCCCTTACCTAACCATCAGCTATATAATTGAGTGGTGACCAATGTGCCACGAATGCGCAGTAGAGAGCAGCTCTTACTGACGTACCGCGCTTGCGCAGATGAGATAGCTCTCATCCGCATTCGTGCCGCACCTTTGCCACAAATGTGCAGAAGGGAGCAGCTCTGACTGCGTGGAAGAGAGCTCTGACCGACTTGCCACGAACGTCTCGCCCGTTTTAATGGGCCCATGAGCAGCTGTGACTGTGCGGAATAGACAGCTCTGGCCTGCACACACCGCCCATTTTAATGGGCTTAACGGCTTGTTTCTATAATAAAAAAATGGTTGTATAATGTCTGTAATTACCAGAAACACCCTAGTGTACTCACCAAAAAGTTATAAAATGTGCCTAGCCTACCAGAAACAACAATTTCACCTCCTCCACTAGTTCCTTTACAATATATTTTTTTATTCCACTTCTCTAAACCTTTTTTAGCGGTTGAAAGTGGATTACATTCAGGTACTGTAGGTATTTCCCTATCCCCAGAGGGCTTACAATCTAAGTGTACCTGAGGCAATGGAGGGTAAAGTGATTTGCCCAAGGTCACAAGGAGCTGGTTTATAGCCCACTGCTCTAACCCCTAGGCTACTCCTCCATTCTGCATATGGACTCTCTACCTGGGTAACATCAAGCTAGGTTGAGAGAACATTGCACAAATCTCATCTTTGTGTGAGTTTCCTCACTCCGAAGGTAATCAAATCTTCACAAGAGAGCACTGTTCTGTTCGTACATCACACTGCATGTCAAAGTGGCCCCTAACCCCTACACTAATACCTACACCTCACCTCGAGTAATTAGGTGGGCCTCATATAGGGGTATAAATACCTACCTAGTATGAGGGCATTATGGCTAGTCTCTCTCTCTCTCCCCCCCCCCTCTCTCTCTCCCCCCCCCCCCCCAATGAAACTAATGATACGTTTCATTCATGGGAGACTGGGCTAGTTTTTTCTTTTTTTATTTCATCTATATTGTAAAGAATTCAAAGACAGACAACTAAAAAGTTAAAGTTTCAAATCAATTAATGGTACAAAATTTATTTATTTTATTTTAAAACTTTTCTATACCGTCGCTAAGTTATGTACCATCGCAACGGTTTACAAATAGGTATATATAGGTAGGTATCGTACATTCTAACAAGTGCCAACTAAAAACGGTTACAATATCATTCATAAAGTTAAATGTTTG
Organism: Rhinatrema bivittatum; assembly: GCF_901001135.1. Taxonomy (NCBI): domain Eukaryota; kingdom Metazoa; phylum Chordata; class Amphibia; order Gymnophiona; family Rhinatrematidae; genus Rhinatrema; species Rhinatrema bivittatum. The sequence continues at coordinate 201,325,155 of NC_042615.1, forward strand.
GGTAGTGATGGATTAGTCTGGGAAAGTTTATTGAGGTACTTTATTTCGGTCTATTTCTCTACCGTATTATGTATTTATAATATTGTGATGCCATTTATTCTTAGCTGCGTTTTTCTGCATTTTTCATTCTCTCTCTCCCTCTCTACCCCACTGTTTCTTTTGGAAAGGCTTGCTTAAAGAGCCATGTCTTTAAGGTTTTCTTAAAGGATTTGATGTCACTCTGTAATCTGAGTTCAGTGGGCATTGTGTTCCATAGAAAGGGCCCAGCCAGTGATAAGGCCCTTTCTCTTACTTGGGTTAGTTTTGCTGATTTTACTGTAGGGATTGTTAGTAGTGCCTTGTTAGCCGAACGAAGGTTCCTTTGTGGGACATGGACTCTTAGAGCTGTATTTAGCCAGTCTGCTTCTTTATCATATATTAGTTTGTGTATTGTGCATAAGGCTTTGTACTTGATCCTGTATTCAATTGGTAGCCAATGTAGTTCTGCTAAAGTTTCTGTTATATGGTCCCTTCTTTTTTTTCCTGTTAGTATTCTGGCTGCAGTATTTTGAAATATTTGTAGTGGTCTGATTGATGAGCTGGGGAGTCCTAGTAAGAGTGCATTGCAGTAATCAGTACTGGCGAAAACAAGTGTTTGTAGGATTGTTCTGAAGTGGGCACTGTAATTGAGAAAAGATTGTGCTATCTAAGGGGCCGAAGCAATATAAAGCGCGGAAAGTGGGCGCTGAAATGTCAGCGCCCGCTTTCCTAATGTGCGCATGGCACCCGCAAGGGGGGCTCCATGCAACACTCAAATTAAGGGGTCGTGCTATCAAGGAGATGCTAGGATCGCTTGCGCGACCTTAGCGCCTCCTTGCTAATGCGACCCCACCGCAGCTGCCGGTTATGAAGACCGACGCCAGTAAACTCGACGACTGTTTTCATAACCGGCCGCCTGCCAGTAATGAAAATGGACGCCAAGTTTGGCGGCCTGCCGAGTTATTTTTTTATTTATTTAAAAAAGTACAGAAATGCTGTATTTTCTGCTTTTCTGTACTTCTTTTACCTGCGCTCAGCTATTAACGCCTGCTCCAGGCAGGCGTTAATAGCTGAGCAATAAATGTGCATCTGAGACACACATTTATTTTTTTGCATGCGGAGTGAATGAGTAATGGGCACATTCACATGCATTTGCATGTGATGAGCGCTATTACATTCACTCCGCATCCGACGCCGCATTAGGGGGTGGATTAGCGCCTATTTAACCCGCGTCTGAGTGTGGGTTATACAGTGTGCTTGGCTGAGCGCACTGTATTGCATCGGCCCCTAAAAGAGCTCACTTCTGCACATATAGGGCCTATTTTAAAAAGGCCCGGTGACGCGTGTAAAGCCCCGGACACGTGTAAGTCCCAGGGCTTGCAAAAAGGGGTGGTCTGGGGGCGGGGAGGGGGCAGGGCCAGGGCCCTCTGACACAGCGGCCATTACCTCTGTATCGGAGGATTGGGTGCTGGCAGGCTGCCGGCATTTGCAAAAGGTAAGATAAAAGTCAGGGGGGGGTTAGAGTAGGGCTAGGAGGGGCGAAAGGTTAGAGGAAGGGGTGGGAAGGTCAGGCTAGGGGAAGGGAACGGGGGAAGCAGCGTGGCTTGGCACACGCAAGGCGTACAATTGTGCACCCCCTTGCGTGCACCGACCCCTGATTTTATAACATGCTATGAGAGTAACACAATGGACTTTAAAGTCCCAATGGTCCCAATCACATCAACATATATCCCACATTGTCCACGTCACCAGCCAGCTTCAACTCTCACTAGCTTCAGATAGGACTACCCTTCCAAACTCCAGATCCTCAGATCACGCTGACCACAGATGCCTCCAACCTGGGTTGGGATGCCCATGTCAACAACCTACAAACCAGGGAACCTGGACCTCAGCAGGATCAAACCACCAGATGAATTTTCTGGAGCTCAGGGCGATACGATAAGCCCTATTCACATTTCAAGATTGCCTATCCAACAAGGGAATCCTAATTCAAACAGACAACCAGGTAGCAATGTGGTATCTCAACAAGCAAGGGGGCACAGGCTCTTACCTGCTATGCCAGGATTTGGCGCAGATCTGGGCCTGGGCTCTCTCCCGTTCCATGACACTGAGAGCAACCTACCTAGCAGGCGTGGACAATGTGATGGCGGACAATCTCAGCCAGATCTTTCATGCCCATGAATGGTTCCTAGTTCCCACTGTAGCAAACTCAATTTTCCACCAGTGGAGCCACTTGCACTAGACATCTTTGCGACGATTCACAACCGCAAAGTAGACCAATTCTCTCTACACTGCAGTCGCATGACACCTCCAAGGGATGCCTTCTCCCACTCGTGGAGAACGGGTCTTCTATATGCATACCCTCCAATTCTGCTCATCAGCAAGACTCTCGTGAAGTTACAAGACTGGGGCCCAACTATTCTCATAGCCCCATACTAGCCGCGGCAGGTTTGGTTTCCCATCCTATGCGACCTCTCAGTCCAGGAAACAATTCGCCTGGGCACAGATCCAACTCTAATAACGCAGAACAATGGACTGTTGCGTCATCCGAACCTCCACTCCCTGTTGCTGACGGCATGGATGTTGAAAGGTTGATTCTGCAATAACTTGACCTTTCTAACGATGTGTCCCTGGTCCTCGTAGCTTCACAGAAGCCTTCTACTAGGAAATCTTATTGTTCCAAGTGGAAAAGATTCTCCTTGTGGTGCATGACAAAAGAATTAGATCCCTTTTCCTGCCCCACAGCAAGGTTTCTAGACTACCTCTGGCACCTCATGGAGTCTGGCCTACAAACTTCCTCCATCCGAGTGCATCTAAGTGCCATAGCCGCTTACAGCAAAGGTGTAGGAGATGCCCCGATTTCGGCGCAACCCCTTGTAGGATGCTTTGAGAGGCTTACTCCAGTTGAAGCCTCCACTGCATCCCCTAATTGCGGTGTAGGACCTCAATGTTGTGCTAGCACGGCTCAAGCGACCTCCGTTTGAGCCCCTACTCTCCTGCGAGCTTAGACATCTCACTTGGAAAGTGATCTTTCTGGTTGCTAAAACTTCGGTTCGCAGAGTCAGTGAGCTACAGGCACTGGTTACATACCCACCTTATACCAAATTTCTCCACGATCGTGTGGTACTCCGCACTCACCGTAAATTTCTGCCAAAGGTAATTTCTGATTTCCATTTAAATCAGTCCATAATACTTTCTACCTTTTTTCCAAAACCTCGGTCATACCCAGGTGAGCAGGCACTGCACTCCTTGGATTGCAAACGTACATTAGCCTTCCATTTGGACTGCACTGCAGTCCATAGGAAGTCCACCCAACTTTTTATTTCCTTTGATAAGACCAAACTGGGAGTTCCGGTGGGCAAGTAGACCCTGTCCACCTGGCTGGCGGACTGTATTACCTTCTGCTACCAACAAGCAGGCCTTCCGCTGCAGGGATGTGTGAAAGCGCATTCGGTCAGGGCCATGGCAACGTCAGTGGTGCACCTCCGCTCTGTACCTATGGCTGACATCTGTAGAGCTGACACATGGAGTTCTCTCCATACCTTTGCAGCTCACTATTGTCTCGACAAGGCTGGCAGGCAGGATTCCGTCTTTGGCCAGTCTGTCCTACGTAATTTGTTCCCAGTTTAAAAACCCAACTTCCTACCTCCGACCCACTGTGAGATTCAGGCTGCCCTCATAACCAACAGCACCCCTGTTGTTGTGCCTGTTGCATGTCGTTGGGCGCTTTGGTTCACTCTATTTGGGCATCCTGTAGCTTGCTACTCACCCATATGTGAGGACTACCATCCTGCTTGTCTTGAGAGAAAGCAGAGTTGCTTACCTGTAACAGGTGTTCTCACAGGACAAGCAGGATGGTAGTCCTCACATATGGGTAACATCACAAGATGGAGCCCAATCACGGTACACTTCTGTCAAAGTTTCCAGAACTTTGACTGGCCTTTACTGGGCATGCCAACATGGCACTAACCCTGCAGCCAGCAGGGGTCCCCCCTTCAGTCTTCTTTTTTTCCACGCAGCAGTAGCCACGTGGTTAAGGAGCTCTGCAGAAATTCCTGACAGGAATTTTCCTCACGGAATAACTAAAATGTAATTTACCCCACAGGGGTCCCTCCTTCAACTTTTTCAAGCCGTGGTACTCCAGTAAGTTTTTTACCCATTTTCCATCGATTACCGTCGAGTTTGGCCCTCGCGGCCTACTAACCGTCGACTGTACCGCGGCTCAATTTTTTCATGGCCATGGCGTCGGGGTTTCGCCAGTGCCCGGACTGTAATCGCACCATGTCCATCACAGACCCCCCACAAAGTCTGTGTAATGTGTCTCGGATGTGAGCACCAAATGTGCCCTAATGACACCAAAAGGTCGCAAGGCTAGAATGGAGAAAATGGAACTTCTCTTCCATGCTCAAACCCCGACGCCGTCTATTGCATCGACATCATCAGAACCGGCACAGTCAACTTTGCGCCAGTATCGACCTGCGGCCGATGACCGTCCGGCATCAATGACTTCTCAGCCTTTAACACCCTCTACTCTCCCTCTGGACCGTGGGGATCGTAGAGATAAACATCACCACCGGCATCGAAAGTCTCGGACCATCGAGGGAGCGAAATCATCGACCTCGCCATCGTTTGAGCCGCCGTCAAATAAACCCCGTCCAGAAAAAGGCACCGACCTTTTTGGTGTCTGGATCACCGAGGCAACCCTCACCCGACAGGGTATCGGGAGCCGCGACTCCGCCTTTAACGGTGGTCCCTCCGGCTATGCTTCTGCCTCCTTCTTCTGTTCCGGAGCCGGGGCTGCTTGTTCCAGGTCTCCGAGAAGAACTGGACCGGATGGTTCAGAAGGCCATCAACAAGGCGATGCATCGACTCCAAGTTCCTCCGGCACAGACACCAGTACCACCGACCCAATTCCTGAAGCGTTGGCACCGCTGCTCTCGAGGATGGAAACGCTCATGGCCGCTTTTCCACCATGGACCCTGGGTCACTGATGGCTCCGGTGCCCTCCCCGCTTACTTTGTCATTGGGAGGAGAAACATAGTTCCGCATCCCTCCATCGGGAGTTCTGCCGATGCCTCAGCCATCGATGCCGATACGGCCATCGGTGCCATGGATTCATCCATTGGTGCTAATATGTCCGTCGGCGCCACCAAGCCATCCATCGATGCATGCACTGGTGCCTTCGATGCATGCACCGGTGCCTCCAGTTATTCCTTCGAGTCCTTCGGAGCCTAGACCAGGACCTTCAGGGATCCCACCGCCCCATCCTCCTCTAGTCCCTAGAGGAGCAGGTGCTGATCCCTATGATACCTGGACTGATGATTCTTCACCAGACACCGATGATTTGCCTTCACCACCTTCACCTACTAAAAGCAGAAAGTGTTCTCCTCCAGAGGACCTTTCCTTTATAACTTTTGTGAAGGAGATGTCTGAATTGGTTCCCGTCCAATTACAGACGGAACAGGATGATAGGCATCACATGATGGAGTTGCTACAATACCTGGATGCTCCCAAGGAAATAACCTCCATCCCTATCCACCAGGTTATTCTGGATCTCCTCAAAAAGAAATGGGAACATCCTGGCTCTGTTAATCCAGTCAACAGGAAAGCTGACACCACCTATCTCGTACAGTCAGCTCCAGGCTTTCACAAACCTCAATTGGATCACCAATCTGTGGTTGTAGAATCTGCCCAGAAAAGGAACAAGGAGATCAAAACCTCACATTTCCTTTCCCCCAGGAAAGGAACAGAAATTTCTAGAAGCCATTGGTCGCCGTGTCTTCCAGGGATCAATGCTCATCTCCAGAATTGCCTCTTATCATTTCTCAACGCAGCCGTGGCCAGAGAGCTGGAGATCGCGTCGTTGTTTTAAAGGTTCAGGGTGGGTTTTAGGGTTTTTTTGCTGTGCCGGTTTTCCCGCGCCCTATTTAACGATACAATACAAATGCCCCTGACGATAAATCGGGGGCATTTGTATTGTATCGTGCACTCTAACGATTTTGGACGATTTTAAAATTATCTGACAATCTGAAATTATCTGACGATAATTTTAATCGTTCAAAAACGATTCACATCCCTATTATTCATCCTGTTATGTACAGAGAACCCTGTTTACGGGTAAGCAAACTTACTTCATGCTTTTCTCATTTTATCTAACGTTGATGATTATATAATTGTTTTGTACTTCTTGGTGATTTATTTGCCATGTACATTTCTTAAATTCTGGGCTGTTTAGTAATATCACCCAAGGAGGGAAAAATGTCACAATCTTAGAGACAAAAAATGGCCTATAAGGTATCACAATATTAAATAAGGTGTCAGTAAGCCTGATGGTGTGCCCTGTAGTGCACGGGCCACCTGGACTAGTCAGTCATCCACCTTGAAGGCAGACAAATCAATTTTTTAAGGTTTTTTTTTCCTGCAAATAAAAGTCTGTCTGAAGACTACCGGTCTTGTAAGAAAATAGAGTCCAAGCTCAACACAGCCGATGTTTCACATAATACTTCATCAGGGGCATCAAGGAGTATTCTCATCAATTGAACAAATGCATTGTCTCATGTTTTCAAAATGCTTCGTTTTGATAGATATGTCACAAAAATATGTTTTTATAGCAAATTGTCATTTTATCTGTTATATGCTTTTAGATTTTTAGAAATTGCTTTTAATTTGATGTACTGTTTTTTTTAATATAAATTATGCCATCTATAATGATTTCTATATTAAAATTGTCTTTGAATTCTCTTTTAGCTGATTTAGAACATATGCGGACAGTGAAAGCTGACAAGCACCAGAGGTTTTGCCAGGAAAATGGCCTTAGTAGCCATTTTGTTTCTGCAAAGACTGGAGATTCTGTGAGTTAATACTATTTATTTTATTTTTATTTATTTATTTATAAAATGTATTAATTGCTTTCCAGTTTTTATAGTAAAATCTTTCAAAGCGATGTATATGATCACAAAATGAAATTAAAAGCAGTAAAAGTCTGACATAACATAAAATGACAAATAAAATAAATATCAAACATACAGTATGGCCATCCTTATTTTTCATCCAGATATTTACTCCATCTGGATGATGAAATAAGGATTTGAATATTGATTCTGTACACAAAAAAGCACGTTACAAATATAAAACTTCATTTTTCCCTTTTTATAAAATATGAATTTCATATGAAACTTATGATTGTTACCTTTTAGAATATCGGTATTATATAAGGTACAGTCTCACCATGGATAGATACAGGTGCATTATGATATCTTCCATATTTATTTTCCATTCCTTTGCTAATAAAACCTAGAATTCTATTTATTTTTCTGACCAATGCCCCACATTTAGCTCAGCATTTCAAAGAATTGTCCACAATGACTCCAAGATCGTTTTCCTGGGTGGTGACATCTAATATAGAACCCAGCATCATGTATTATTATTATTCCCTATGGGCAAGATTTTAAGAGGTACGTGCAGGCATAGATTTGTGCGCGCAACCTGGCGCACACAAATCTACGCCCAATTTTATAACATGCACGCACAGCTGCTTGCATGTTATAAAATACGGGGTCGGCACGCGCAAGGGGGTGCACACTTGTGCACCTTTCGCGCGCCGAGCCCTAGGGGAGCCCTGATGGTTTTCCCTGTTCCATCCGCCACCCCCCCCCCCCCCCCCCCACCTTTGTTTTTAAAGTTGAGCCTGCTTCTGGGCAGGCATAGGTTGTGCGCGCTAGCCTAGAGGCCCTACGGAGGCCTCTGGCCATGCCCCGCCCACTCCCCGCCCCTTTTTTCAAGCCCTGGGACATACACTCGTCCGGGGCTTGCGCGCATCGCCGGTCCGATGCAAAATAGGCTCGGCACGCGTTATGCGCACAGGGCTTTTAAAATCTGCCCCATATGCATCTCTTTGCACTTATCCACATCAAATTTAATCTGCCATTTAAATGCCCAAACTCCCAGTCATGCAAGGTCCTTTTGCTGTTCTTCACTTTTTATCTAAATTAGTGGAATCATTTTATGTCATCTTCAAATTTTATCACCTCGCTCATTGTTCCCTTTTACATAAGTACTCAAGATTTGCCATACTGGGTCAGAACAAAGGTCCATCAAGCCCAGTATCCTGTTTCTAACAGTGGCTAATCCAGGTCACTAAGGTTAGATAGATTCCATGCTACTTATCTCAGGGGTAAGTGGATTTCTGCAACTCCACCTTAATAATGGTTTATGGACATTTCCTTCAGGAACTTGTCCAAACCTTTTTTAAATGCAGCTACACTAATAGCTTTCACTACATTCTCTGGCAATAAATTCCAAAGCTTGATTATGCATTGAGTAAAAATATTTTCTCGTATTAGTTTTATATGTATCACCTAGTAACTTCATTGCTTATGCTGTTGTACTCTTTAAAAGAGTAAACAACCGATTAACATTTACCCGTTCCACTCCATTCATTATTTTATTGACTTTTATCATATCTTCCCTCAGCCATCTTTTCTCCAGGCTGAAGAATCCTAACCTCTTTAGTCTTTCCTTATAGGAGAATCATTCCATCCCCTTTATCATTTTGGTTGCCCTTCTCTGTATTTTTTCTAATTCTGCTATATCATTTTTGAGATGATGACCAGAATTGCACACAATATTCAAGATGAAGTTAAACCAATATGATATTGGCTGTTTTATTCTTCATTCCTTTCCTAATAATTCCTAGCATTCTATTTGCTTTCTTGACTGCTGCTGCAGAGTGGACAGAAGATTTAAATGTATTATCAACAATGATACCTAGATCGTTTTCCTGAATGGTGATTCCTAATGTGGAACCTTGCATTGTTTAGCTATAATTAGATTACTCTTCCCTAAGTGCATCACTTTGCACTTGTCTGCATTAAATTTCATTTGCAATTTCTATGCCCATTCTCCCAGTTTTGAGAGGTCCTCTTGCAATTTCTCATGATACTCTTGTGATTAACAACTTTGAATAATTCTGTGTCATTGGCAAATTTGATTACATCACTCATTTCCATTTCCAGGTCATTTATAAATATATTAAAAAGCAGTAGTCCCACAACAGATCCCTGAGGCACTCCACTATTTCCCTTTCTCCATTGGGAAAATTTACTATTTAGCCCAACTCTCCGTTTTCTATCTGTTAACCATTTCACAGTCCACATTAAGACACTGCCTCCTATCCCATGACTTTTTAATTTCCTAAGACATCTCTCATGAGGGATCTTGCCAAATGCTTTCTGGAAATCCAGATACCTATAATCAATTGGCTCATCTTTATCCACACGTTTGTTTACGAGCTTGAAAAAATGTAGCAAATTGGTAAGGTAAGACTTCCGTTGAATAAATCCTAGTTGGCTTTATCGCATTAAACTATGCCTATCTATATGTTCAGCAATTTTGTTCTTTATGATAATTTCTGCCATTTTACCTGGCACAGAGGTTAGACTCAGTGGTCTATAGTTTCCTGGATCACCTCTTGATCCCTTTTTAAAAATTGGCATTACATTGGCAAACCTCCAGTCTTCAGGTACCCTAGATGATTTTAATGATAGTTTTCAAATTGCTAATAGCAGGTCCATAATTATATTTTTCAGTTCTTTCAGCACTCTGGGATGTATACCCTCTGGTCCAGGTGATTTTCTACTGTTTAGTTTATCAATTTGCCCTATTACATCTTCAAGGTACACTGAGATTTATTTCAGTTCTTTTGAGTCATCACGTTTGAATTTCATTTCTAGCATGGGTATCTCTCTTACATCTTCCTCAGTGAAGACCGAAGCAAAGAATTCATTCATTTTCTCTGCTATGGCTTTGTCATCTGTAAGTTACCCATTTACCCCTTGATCATCTAATGGTCCAACTGACACCCTCACAATCTTTTTACTTCGAATGTACCTGAAAAAGTTTTTATTAGGAGTTTTTGCTTCCATGGAAAGCTTCTTTTCTAATTTTTTTTTGCCTTTCTTATCAATGCTTTGCATCTAACTTGCCAGAGCTTATGCTGTTTACTGTTTTCTTCGTTTGGATCCCTTTTCCATTTCTTGAAAGATGTTCTTTTAGCTGTTATAGCCTCTCTCAGCTGATGTAGTGTACTTGGATTTTCAGAAGGCATTTGACATAGTCCCTCATGAAAAGCCCATCTGGAAATCAGAGTCATGGGATAGGAGGCAAAGCCCTTTTTGTACAGGTAATTGGCTGAAAAATAGTACACAGAGTAAGTAGGACTAAATGGGGGAGGGGGAAGGGGGCACTGGTGTTTCTATAAATAGAAACGTGCAAACAAATACAGAACTGGAACCCTCATGAGCCCAGACACTGTGTGCAGTGCATTGATGGAAAAACTGAAGTGCCACCATTCCTCTAAAAACATCAAACAATAAAACCAAGAAATGTAAAACAATTATAATGAAAAACCAAACAAATAAAAATAATAAATGTCAAACCAGCTGATGAATGAATAACATCAAATAATTAAAAACATCAATAAAATGTTTTAAAGATAGCAGATATCAAACACCCAATAATTAAAACTAATAAGGATAAAAACATTCCCTCTTATCCAGATTTATGAGCTTTTAATTTCCACTCACTGTGATATTCTCATCGTTTTTTGTATGTATGCTGCATCAGTGGGGGTGGTGGGGAGGGAAAGAGGGGTGCACATGCACAATCTTTCTCCACTCATTCTCACATACTGTCAGTCTCTGTCTCACCCTCACATGTAGTCACTTTTGCACAACTACTCTTTCCCTCTGTCCCACCTCACTCACGCTTCTCTCATATAAGTATTCGCACATACACAGACACCATCTCACACACCCTCTCTCTCTACCTCACTTACATGGTTGCTATTTCCCATTATTGTGTACCAGTTTGCTTCAGCACAAACACAACTTCTTCCCTTCTTCTCCACACAAGAAAAACAACAGCAACTCGGCACCCCAACATTATACTTTCCATTCCTTGTAAACTTTACCCCCTTTCTGTTCCTACTCAGCACCAGTATGCCTCCTACCACAGCCTCTTTCTCTCACTTTGTTTCCAACTCCACACTCTCAAAATGTCAGCCCTACAACCCCAGCCAGCATTATTATGCAGTAACATAGAAATGATGGCAGAAAAGGGTCAAATAGTCCATTCAGTCTGCCCAGCAAGCTTCTTATGGTAGTATCTGCCATGCCATGTTTCTTTTAAGGGTAACAACTGTTGCTCCATACAGTTATCACCAAGCCTTATGCTTGACATGCTTTGCTTATGGACTTGACCTTAGAAGCAATCCTGTGTTTTTCTCCTTATGTCTAAGCATCAGTACCCCAGATTGTAAAAAAGTCAGGACTCGTGTTTGTTGATTCTGAATCCAATTCCTCTTCCCCACCTCCCCCACCCGAATCAATGCAAAGAGCAATGTTGCAGTTGCATCAAAAAAATCAAGGCTTATTGGTTAAGGGTAGTAATCCAGTGCCTTCTATTAAGGATAGTAACTGCTGTTCCATGCAGGTTAACACCATACTTTTCAGTTCCCCAGACCATAAAAGTCGAGGTCCTCGTTAGTTGTTGTCTGAATCCAAGTCCCTTTTTCCCCCTGTCGTTGAAGCAAAGAGCAATGTTGGAGTTGCATCAAAAGTGTCCAGGCTTATTGCTTAAGGGTAGTAACTGCTGCACCAGCAAGTTAACTCCTTGCACTCTTTTCTTCCCTTCCATCCTCTAGCCTTTAGGGATCCTCTCCCCAGGTCCAGCTCAGCACTCGCCTCTCCCTCAATACCCTCCCTTTTCCCCAAGACCAAGCCCAGGATTGTTCTCCTCCTCAATGTCCTCCTCCCTCTCTCCACGTTTATGTCCAGCATTTTTCTCCTCTTCCCCAATACCCTCCCTTCTTCCTCCTAGGTCCAACCCAGAACTCTCTTCCATCCCCCACCCGCATCTCTGTCCCTTCCCAGGCTAGGCCCCAGCACTATTCACGTTCTCCCCTCCCCAGGTTCAAATTCAGCACTCTTTCTCCTCAAAGATACCCTCCAAACCCAGCAATTTACTCCCTCCTCCATTGCTTCCTTCCAAAGTTCAATCTTGGTCTCAGCCCACAGTGAGCGATCTAGGTCACAAGTACCTGGCAGGATCCCAAAAGGTAAATTGATTTTATGCTGCTAATCCCAGGGTTAAGCATTGGATTTCCCTAAGTCCACCTTTATATAATGGTTTATGGACTTTCCTCCAGGAACTTTTCCAACCCTTTTTTTAAACCCAGCTACACTTAACAGCTTTCAACAAATTTTTTGGCAATGAATTCCAGAGCTCATTTACGCACTGAGTAAAAAATATTTTCTCCTATTTGTTTTAAGTATACTACTTAGTAACTATTTGCATGTCCCATAGTTTTTGAATTTTTTTGAAAGAGTATACCGATTTATGTTTACCCATTCCATGCTGCTCATTATGCATAGACCTCTATCATATCTCCTCTCAGCCTTCTCTTCTCCAAACTGAAGAGCCCTAACATCTTTAGCAAATACTTCAGTTTGGTGTTCACTAAACAAGACCTTGGGGAAGGACCGTTGCTGGTTAACAAGATAGTAAATGGGGTTAGGGGAGACAAAACTCCATTTATGGGAAGAGCTTAGTAAACAAAAAAGGTTAAAAAGTGAGGTGAAAGAAGCTATTTTAGCCAAAAGATCTTCATTAAAAAATTGGAAGAAGGATCCAACAGAAGAAAATAGGATAATGCATAAGCGTTGACAAGTTAAATGTAAGACATTGATAAGATAGGCTAAGAGAGAATTTGAAAAGAAGTTGCCATAGAGGCAAAAACTCACAGTAAAACCTTTTTAAATTATATCCGAAGCAGAAAGCCTGTGAGGGAGTCATTTGGACCGTTAGATGATCGAGGGGTTAAAGGGGCACTTAGAAAAGATAAGGCCATCGTGGAAAGATTAAACAATTTCTTTGCTTCGGTGTTTACTGAAGAGGATGTTGGGGAGATATCTGTACCGGAGAAGGTTTTCATGGGTAATAATTCAGATGGACTGATCCAAATCACGGTGAACCTAGAAGATGTGATAGGCCTGATTGAAAACTGAAGAGTAGTAAATCACCTGGACTGGATGGTATACACCCCAGGGTTCTGAAGGAACTCAAAAATGAAATTTCAGACCTATTAGGAAAAATTTGTAACCTGTCATTAAAATCATCCATTGTACCTGAAGACTGGAGGGTGTCTAATGTAAACCCAATATTTAAAAAGGGCTCCAGGGGCGATCCACGAAACTACAGACCAGTTAGCCTTACTTCAGTGCCAGGAAAAATAGTGGAAAGTGTTCTAAATATCAGAATCACAGAACATATAGAAAGGCTTGGTTTAATGGAACAAAGTCAGCATGGCTTTACCCAAGGCAAGTCTTGCCTCACAAATGTGCTTCACTTTTTTGAAGGAGTTAATAAACATGTGGATAAAGGTAAACCGGTAGATGTAGTGTACTTGGATTTTCAGAAGGCGTTTGACAAAGTTCCACATGAGAGGCTTCTAGGAAAAGTAAAAAGTCATGGGATAGGTGGCGATGTCCTTTCATAAATTACAAACTGGCTAAAAGTCAGGAAATAGAGAGTAGGATTAAATGGACAATTTTCTCAGTGGAGGGGAGTGGGCAGTGGAGTGCCTCAGGGATCTGTATTGGGACCCGTACTTTTCAATATATTTATAAATGATCTGGAAAGAAATACGACGAGTGAGGTAATCAAATTTGCAAATGATACAAAATTATTCAGAGTAGTTAAATCACAAGCAGATTGTGATAAATTGCAGGAAGACCTTGTGAGACTGGAAAAGTAGGCATCCAAATGGCAGATTAAATTTAATGTGGATAAGTGCAAGATGATGCATATAGGGAAAAATAACCCATATTATAGTTACACAATGTTAGGTTCCACATTAGGAGCTACCACCCAAAAAAGAGATATGGGCGTCATAGTGGATAACACATTGAAATTGTCGATTCAGTGTGCTTCAGCAGTCAAAAAAGCAAACAGAATGTTGGGAATTATTAGAAAGGGAACGGTGAATAAAACGGAAAATATCATACTGCCTCTGTATCGCTCCATGGTGAGATCGCACCTTGAATACTGTGTACAATTCTGGTCGCCACATCTAAAAAAAGATATAGTTGCGATGGAGAAGGTGCAGAGAAGGGCGACCAAAATGATAAGAAGAATGGAGCAGCTCCCCTATGAGGAAAGACTAAAGAGGTTAGGACTTTTCAGCTTGGAGAAGAGACGGCTGGGGGGGGGGGATATGATAGAGGTGTTTAAAATCCTGAGAAGTCTAGAACGGGTAGATGTGAATCGGTTATTTACTCTTTCGAATAATAGAAAGACTAGGGGGCACTCCATGAAGTTAGCATGTGGCACATTTAAAACTAATCTGAGAAAGTTCTTTTTCACTCAACGCACAATTAAACTCTGGAATTTGTTGCCAGAGGATATGGTTATTGCAGTTAGTATAACTGTGTTTAAAAAAGGATTGGATAAGTTCTTGGAGGAGAAGTCTATTACCTGCTATTAAATAAGTTGACTTAGAAAATAGCCACTGCTATTACTAGCAACAGTAACATGGAATAGACTTAGTTTTTGGGTACTTGCCAGGTTCTAATGGCCTGGATTGGCCACTGTTGGAAACAGGATGCTGGGCTTGATGGACCCTTGGTCTGACCCAGCATGGCATGTTCTTAGCATGTATTTTATTGATTGGGTTATTAGAGAATTGGATCACGGAAGAGCAGTTGATGTGATCTGCTTGGATTTCATCAAAGCTTTTGATGTGGTCCCACATAGAAGGCTCATGAATAAAATGAGAAGTTTGGGACTTGGAGCCAAAGTGGTGGCGTGGACTACTAACTGGTTGACTGACAGGAGAAAGTGTGTAATGGTAAATGCAACCTCCTCTGAAGAAAGAACCGTGTTAAGTGGAGTGCTACATGGATTGGTTTTACCACCGGTTCTGTTCAATATCTTTGTGAGCGACATTGCAGAAGGCATAGAAGGTAAAGTTTGTCTCTTTGCAGATGGTACTAAGATCTGCAATAGAGTGGACATGCCTGAAGGGGTAGAGAGAATGAAAAGTGATTTAAGAAAGCTTGAATGGTCGAAGATTTGCTAACTGGGATTCAGTGCCAAGAGGTGCAGAGTCATGCATCTGGGATACAGTAATACAGAAGAACTCTATGTAATGGGGGGTGAAAGACTGATGTACACAGACCAAGAAAGGAACTTTGGGGTAATTGTGTCTAGTGACGTGTAGACGGTGAGACAATGTAACAAGGCAATAGCTAAAGCCAAATTGCTGGGCTGCATAGAGAGAGGAATAACCAGAAAGAAAAAGGTGATAATGCCATTGTACAGGTTCTCGATATGGCCTCACCTGGAGTACTGTGTTCCCTTCTGGAGCCTGTAACTCAGAAAGGATAGGGACAGGATGGAGGTAGTCCAGAAGAAGGGTGACCAAAACGGTATAGGTTCTGTATCAGAAGATTATGAGGAGAGGCTGAAGGATCTAACTACTGTATGTATACCCTGGAAGAGAGGAGGTGCAGGGGAGATATGATAGAGCCTTTCAGATACTTGAAAGGTTTTAATGATGCATGAACTTCAAATCTTTTGCATTGATAAGGAGAAACAGTAGAACTAAGGGTCACAAAATAAATCTCCAGTGAGGACGACTCAGACAGAATATTGGGAAATTTCTTCACAGAGGGTGGTGGATGCCTGGAAATGTCCTTCCAGAGGAGGTGGTGAGGACAAAAACAGTTAGGGGCATGGGATAAATACTGTGAATCCCTAAAGGCTAGAGGATGGAAATTAAGAAAAGGATGCTTGGAGGTAACCTGCACAGAGCGGCAGTTAATACCCATAACAATACCAATAAGCCTTGATGCTTTTGACGCAACTGTAACATCGCTTTCCACTTTGACGATGGGGTTGGGGTGAGGTGGGAATTGGATTCAGACGACAACTAACTTAGGGCCCCGACTTTTAACATTCTGGAGTACTGATATGCAGACATAAGGGAAAAAGCACAGACCTGCTTCTATGACCAAGTCCAAAAGCAAAGCACATCAAGCAGCATTGTCTGAATTATCAAGAAGGCTTCTCACCCAGTAAAAATGTTGTTAGTAGTAATTTGTTATGGTTTGAAAGTTGCCTGGTTTTGATTGCAAATATTGTTTTATTGATTGTAATTTTATATTTTATGTTATATTGTAATCCACTGAGCAGGAAATTCTCTATGAGTAGTCTCTAAATGACTGTAAATAAATAAATAAATAAATAAATAAATACCCTTATCCTAAGGCTTGTGGGTAACTGCAAAGAGCAGCATTTACTGCTTTTAAGAGAAAGGTGAGAATAGCCTGCATGGTGCAACAAATGCTACCATAAGAAGCTTGCTGGGCAGATTGAATAGACTTTTTGATCCTTTTCTGCCGTCATTACTGTGTTACAATGTTACTTTCCTTATGAGGGAATCCTTCCATCACTTTTATCATTTTGGTAGCCCTTCTCTGTACTTTTTAAAATTCTGCTATATCTTTTTTGAGCTACAGTGACTAGAATTTCTCATAGCACTCAAGATGTTGTTGGACCATTGAGTGATACAGAGGCATTTTAATATTATCTGTTTTATTGTCCATTCCTTTCCTATTAATTCCTAGCCTTTGTTTTCTTTCTTGGCTGCAATCACACCCTGTACAGAAGATTTCAAAATATAGCAACCCTGAAGAATACCATTCTCAGCTTGCAAACTGCAAGTGGTAGTCTTGAGAGTATGGAGTGTGTCCGGCACCACTGAGGAAAGCCAGGAGGAACACTATGCTGAGCACGAAAATATGAATATATGCTTTCAGTCCCAGTGTCAACCCGCCTACTTTAAAAGATGCTTGCATGAAGAGAGGATAGGGCTTCCACAGAGACTGAGTTCACCCTGGCTTAATCTACACACAGCATGATATTCACCCTTGCTCTTCTCAGTGACCCACCCCTCTGCCGGCATGGGGGAGGGATGAAGAAGGAGGGAGCGGTGGCAGGGTGGAACACAAATGGAAGTGCAGAAGTGTGAATCGGGAGCTCTGATAATTTCATGGGCCAGTTTGTTGGCAATTTACATTTTTCTTTCTTAGAAGAGATTTTAAAGATGGCAGTGTAGCACTCTATTCATACTTTCATCAGTCACTAATTCCTTGATATGTCATCCTATCCGGATTCTAGGTTTGAATTGTCTACTCTAAAAGGCCTGTTTATAGAGTAGAACTCAATTCATAACTTGCTAATGTCAATTTCTGTTGGTTTGTAGAATTGAATTCTTATCTAATTGTTTCATGTTTTTTGGTTCCATAAACCAGAGAGATAAAAGAATGAGAGGTTACTTCTCCTGTGCAGATATAGTTTTTGTTTTTTCCAGTTTGTGTAGTTCTCTTCTTTTCTCATTTGTATTTGAAAAGAGCCCTTAGCTAGTTAGTTCCATGAATATAGGTTGTTAGTGCTTGCTATCAGAGAAAGTGTAATTGGTTACCTGTAATTGTTTTTCTCTGATAGTAGCAAAGAAGTTCTACTGCCTATCTGCCTCTTCTTTCTAGATGTTCTTACCTTTCTAAAAGATTGATTTTGTTTAACTAAGCCATACTGTTGCATGTAGCAAGTCTGACAAGTCTGGTAGTGCTCAGGAAGTCTTCCATGCATGTTCAAAGCTTTCTTGGAAAGCACTGGAAGCATCTCTAATCAAAGTCATGGGAACCATAAGTATGTTTCATTGTTCTGCTGTTTATTTATTTATTTTATTTGAAATTTTTTTATACCATACAAATCAGCCAAAGCCACCAAGGCTGTTTCCAATAACAACATACATACTACAATATCAAATATAAAAACTTAAAAATTAAAGAACCATTTTATAAGTAAATAATTACATTTTATTTAAAAGTATCTAAAGGCTCTAATTTTAATCAAATTCCATTTTTTTATATAGGTCTTCCTGTGTTTTCAGAGAGTCGCAGCTGATATCCTTGGCATCAAATTAAACAAAGCAGAAATGGAACAATCACAGGTATTAATCCTGAATACAGTTTTTTAATATAAGCATTTTTTAAATTATTTTCTGAAAGAATTCTTGTTTTTGTAATTTATTTTAACCAATGACAGGTAAATCTTTAAAGCCTCAAAGAAAAAGAAAATTCAGTTGATGGGAAAGAGCAGCACAGGTGCAAGCTATGCTCCCATTTTCACATAGAGGTTGATTTTCAAAGGGTTTAGGTGTCTAACTTTTATGGTGGAGCTTCTAAAAAGGCCCTTTTTTTGAAAATTTGCCAAGTGACTGAATTTAGGATCCCAGTTTCACTAGGTCCTAAATTATGGACCCTAAAATTTGGGTAGCTACCGAGACAGAATAGATAATCAAAAAGTTAGGTGCTTAAAACTATTTTTTTTTAGCACTAGTCACCTAACTTTGGAACCTAAATTTAGGTGCTCAAGTTCTTTTGATTATTGGCCTCATAGTGAATAGGTTCTAGGGCGGAGTACTTAGGAATATTGTGAGCATGCTAAGAATGCATGAATCACACAAACAAACACTGTACCATTTTTTGCAGTTTGATAGTTGTGATACATTTATTTGAGCCATTATGAGAATTATCCTAAGATGTATATGAGTTTGGACATCTACCTAGAACCCTTATTCAAAACATCCCTCAGTGTCTGCAGACTATGTCCATCACAGACCTGCATGAGGTTTGTATCCTCTGCCTGGGGGCATCGCATTATGTCCGGGGGTGTCGTTTTTGCTACCAGATGACCCCCAAAGGCCGTCGCCCTTGGTTAGATAAGATGGAAAAACTCTTCGGTTCCAAGAAGTCTGAACCTTTGACTTTGGAGTCGGGGGAGTTGACTCCGAGAGGCTGTGGGGAACTGATAAACACCGAGCCCTCACTGTCCACTCCCCCTCCGGGGCCCCCTCTGGAGAGAGGGGCAGAAGATCGGCCATCATCGGTGGATTCACACTCCAGCATATTGGGATCATCTCCATCCACCTCGGCGCCGGGGACAGACTGGGCAGAGCACGAGGGAAGTCATGGAAGCATAGTCACCGATCGCAGTCTTCGCATGGCATTGGGCTTGGGTCGCGACTGGCACCTGCCATGATGCCTCCAGAATGACCCTGCGGAGAGGAGGCATCGACCTGCATTGAACCTGGGAATCCCAAGTGTTCCACACCGATACCGGTACTGGGCACTGATCTCCCTCGGGGCTCTGAAGGAGGTCTGGTGACGCCGCCTCCTCCTCCTACTCCATCCATTATGTCCCTGGCTGACTTCCAGGAGGAGTTGGACCATATGGTGCAATTGGCAGTTCTTTGAGCCCTCAGGGCATCGAGCCGCCAGCCCCTCCGGATCTTCCACCGGCACCAGAGCCAGCACCCTCGATGCCGGCACCGCTGCTGGAACTCCTCGATATTCTTCTAGGCGTCTTCCCCATGCATCTTCTGCCAGTGCCCGGAGATCCATCGATGCCCCCATGGCTATCACTGCCTTCTCTATTCGGGGCGATTCCCATTGTGGGTTCCTCAGAGGAGGAGGGCCCGGCACAGCCCACGGCACCTTCAAGGCCTTTGGTTCCACGACCAGCGTTCCCCAGTTCAGTTCCAAGTCTGTTGGGGGCCCACCGTGCCCTTGGTGCCTAAACCGAAGGGCCTGAGCAGGGGCCCTCCACTGGTGTGTCTGGGTGATCTCAGTGAAGAAGATGCTCTGTATGACCCGTGGGGAGATGATACCTCCTTGTCCTCATCTGATTACTCCGGAGATCTTCCCTCAGACCCGTCTCCTCCAGGGGAGCGGCGCCGGTCCCCACCTGAGGACTTAACCTTTGTGGATTTTGTCCGGGCTATGGCAGAAACCATTCCGTTCCAGCTTCTGATGGAAGAGGATGCCAGGCATAAGATGCTGGAGGTTCTCCAGTTCATCGATGCCCCAAAGGAAGTGGTAGCTGTTCCCGTACATCTTCAATGAGTTATTCCTTGACTTTGGGAACACCCCATCTCCATGCTTCTGGTGAATAGGAAGGCGGATGTGGTCTATCTGGTGTAGCAGGCCTTGGGGTTTGAGAGGCGTCAACTCCCACATCAGTCTGTTGTGGTAGAGTCTGCACTCAAGAAGGCCAAGTGTTTCTGTACCCTTGCCTCCGCTTCTCCAGGCCGAGAGCATAGAGTGTTGGATGCACTCGGCAGGAAGGTATTCCAGGGCACCATGCTAATTGCCTGTATTGCTTCCTTCCAATTATATATGACACAGTATTCTTGGAACCTCTGGAAACAAGTCTAGGAGTTATCCAAGCGTCTGCCCCAGCAGCAGCAGGACACTTTCATGGCTCTTCTCTAGCAGGGCTTGGAATGTGGCAAGCATGAGGTGCACCCCACCTATGATGTATTTGAAACATCTGCTAAGGTGGCAGTGGTGGGCATTGGTGCCCACAGAATGGCTGGCTCCGAGCCTCAGATCTACGACTGGATGTCCAGGAGAAGCCCGTGGACCTCCCATGCACCAGCAAGGACCTTTTTGGTGACAGGGTCAGAGATGCTGTGGCTCAGTTGAAGGACCTCCATGAGAACCTCCAGCATCTGTCGGCCAGTACATCAGACCCTCTGTGCGCCAGTCAAACTTTCTAGAAAACTTGATATAAGTTTTCCGTGTCAGGCTCCATCTGATGATGTCACCCATGTGTGAGAACTAACATCCTGCTGTTCTAGGAGAACACCTGTTACAGGTAAACAACTCGGCTTTTCCTATACTCTTATTTCTGGCTTTAGTCCAGGCTGTGCAAGTTCTTTTATTCTGTTTAGAATTCACAGTTTCAGGAAGTTCATGCCCTAAGCTGCGGTTTTGCTAGGAAATATCCTGTTTCTGCATGACTCTCAGGCATTTTAGGCACTGGCCTTATCAGGCAGTCAGCAGAGGCTTTCCTGTTTCTATTCTGGCTTGTCACTAAGCAGAACAAGGGGGAAAAAAACAGCATGTGAAACTATCATGTTTTAGAAAGTCTTATGCTAAGCTCTGTTCAATTTATATTGATCCACATTTATTCATTCATTGATGATTACCTTTGTTCCACTATTCCCACCCGCAGCATAACAAAATTCTTACAGTCCACTTATCTAACTCCTTCTTACTTTCCACACCGGCCCATCATGACAAGTTTTTTAAACAAGTGAAGGAAGCTGATTGCTAGCAGATTTCTTTAATGATTTAAATTTCTTCACTACTTTCAGAAAATTATGATTTTTAAATCCCATCTTTATGTCATTCATTTATTCATTCAGGTGACCTTGATTACCATAAATGCAGAAAAAAGAAATGTTTTAAATCATGCATTATTTTTTTCTCTTCCCTATAAATACTATGGAGGTAAATACACAGAATTTAAAACATCATTTTGCAAAAGCTATGCCTAGAGCAGCTCTAGGCATAGTGGATAATCCCTGTTCAAAAACTGTTTGCCACAGATCACTGCAGTACACATCCATACATAGAAGTGGATTTGAGAAAACAATTTGAAACCTTTTCACATATTGGCTCTCTGCTTATTGTGTGTAACTGCCAATCATAAAGCCCCTTCTTTCCCCTCACCCGTATTGACACAGTGACCACAAATAACAGAGAGTTTTGTGAAAAAGCAGAGAGCAGAATATACAATGTGACAACCTTATTAAACATCAAATGATCCTGGCATACAAGCAGCGCCGGTGCAAGGGGATTAGGCGCCATAGGTACCTTCTGCCTTGTGCCGACACCCCCACCCCGCCCTGCCCCTGGTCACAGCCCTGACTCCAATCTCCGGGGGCAGGGACCACATGCCGCCGCTCCCCCACCCCATACGCCCCAAATTTAAATAAAATAACCCCTCCACCCTCCCGATCCCTCCCAAGACTCACGAAAACACCTGGTGGTCCAGCGGGATGGGGGGGGGGGGCACCGATCTGCTGCTCCTGGGCCTTTGGCTGCCACTAACTAAAATTGCGCTGGTGGCCTTTAGTCCTTACCATGTGACGGGGGCTACCGATGCCATTGGCTGGATAACTTTATTTTATTTATTTATTTAAAAGTTTTATAACCTGCTTATAGTGATCCAACAAAACAAAATATCTAACAATAAAACACCACTTATATTCATAAACATTAAAATGGAACTTTGCTAATATTGAACATAATATAAAATAATCTCCCCTAGAATCCAACAGATAGACTCACTGCAAGTTTCTCCAAATGCATCTCTAAAATGATAGGCCTTCACTTATTTTCTAAAAACCTTAATATCAGAAATAGCTCATAATCCTTCAGGTAAAGCACTCCATAATACTGGGTCAATGATAGCTTCTCATCTCAGTTAAGTTTGCGACTTTAACAGGAGGGAATTTAAAATAAGTCCCATCTCTTGAGAATGCAGTGTTCTCACAGGAGTGTACGGTTTCAATAACTTCTTCAAATAAGATGGACCATCCATTTTTATTACCTTAAAAACTAATATGAGACTTTTAAACTGGATCCTTTGCTGTAGTGATAGCCAATTTAATTAATATAAAATTGGATAATATGGTCCCAAGGAAACCCATGTACAATTAATTGGGCAGCAGCATTCTGTAATATATGAAGTGCCCGAACACTTGAAGCAGGAAGGCCAATAAACAGGCTGTTACAATAGTCAGTCATCGATAATACGAATGACTGTACCAAAACATGAAATTCATTGTTATCTAGCATATACCTTAGATGGCATAACATTCCCATCTTAAAAAACCCAGATTTTAAAATTGCTGTCAAGTGGGATAAAAAATTCAAATGTGTATCAACAAAGAATCCCAAATTTGTCACTACTGTTTTGATTGGGAATCTAATCCCATTAACTAGGATAGGGTGATTCTCTATATCAAGAGGAGGCCATATTATGAGAGAAGCATATTACCTCTGTTTTACCTAAATTTAATAGTAAAAAAAAAAAATATATATATATATATATATGGCCTAACCAGCCATATTCAAACGCTGGCTTATTAAGGTTCAAGTTATCCAGCTAATCTCCTCTTCTTCTTGGGTCAGTCTCCCCTCCTCCACTGGCCATAAAGGAGCCAGGACCATGGAAGCCATCTGAGGTCCAGGAGCAGGTATCTCAGTGTAGGTCTACCAGATTTTGGATACATGTGGCCCACCCGTCATGTTTCAGAGTAGGTGAAGGTCGGTGAGTTGCCAGGTACTGAGAATCCATACTGTGTGAGCCATGGGGCTGGTCTGTCTTACCTTTGTTTTGTTGTCTATGACCCCCATATGACAGTGCCATGGTTTGTGTAGGGTATTTGTCCATCAGTGTCTTCCCATGCAGTGTATATAGCTCTTCACTCCAGTGTTTGCCAGATGCAAAGAGGGATTCATCAAGTATTAGAAAAGTTCCAACAGAATCAAAATGATCAATTTCTGAACCTGTTAAAGCAGCATTTACCCTTCTCTTTTCATGGAAGGATGTCAATGTACACAGAAGAATACATTCAATATTTGAAATATTGAAGGTCAGTGACATCAGATAGTAGCAACATCATGCAGCAATTGATAACATTCTCTTCATCACAGGCCACTAGGAGAGCAAAGCTTACATTTGATGTTCATTTTCTGTAGTACAGGTATTTTTTGTGGAGGGGGGGGGGGTTTCAAAATGGTGTTAGAACCTTGAAGAGTGGCATGAAGACGGAGCAGAGAACAAAGCAAAAAGAAGATAAACAGATTGTTTAATCACATGAAAATATAAAAATGAGATCTCAAGTTCTACAAATGGCGTTCCTAGAAGGCAGATACCCTATTATACTGTTTGAAGAAAGCCTATAAATAGGCATTGTAAACTGATTGAAATAAATAAAATTACAAACCTAAAATTTAAATAAAATGAAGCATATAAAATATTATGTATCCCAACTGTAAATATTGTAGAACCAGCCTTAGAAATATTATACCCTCAGTTACTTTCCCTATAGAAATAGCCTTGTCTTGAGTCATGTTCGGAATCTTGAATAATCCACTTTTTGGTGGATTACTGGCGGTAGCTCATTCCACAGTGGTTTGGAAATCACTGATAAAGCCCTTGATCTTATCTGGCATCCTTGTATTACTTTAAAAGAAGGCACCATAAGAAGTGCCTCTTGAATTAGATAATAGATTTCCCTGGGGTTGGTTCCATTTAACCTTCTCTCACAAATAATCTGGTGCCACATGTCTGAATACCTTGAATGTCATAGACAAGTTCTTAAATTTGAAAATTGATTCCACCGGCAGCCAATATAACATAACATTTCATTTATTGGAGATATTTTTGAACAGCTTAACACTGTTCTAGCTACCACATTTAGAGCAATCTGCAGCCTTCATAATAACTGTTGAGGTAAACCTATCAGTAGTGCATTCTTACAATCTAAATGAGAGAGAACAAAGGACAGAACAATAGTTCTAAAGTTCTTTGCATCCAAAAATGGTTTCAATTTAGTTACCATTCTCAATTTACGAAAGACTAAACTGCACTGTCCTAGAAACATACACTTCTCCTTTCATTTTTGCATTAAAAAATACACTTAGATTATAGGATTTTTCCACAACCTCTACCATAATAGATCCTACCTTCAAAGCTGATGGTTCTTCAAGACCTGTGCATGACCATTTCACAGATATGCCCTGCATGGGGAACAGCCTGTTCAATGATAAAGAGATAGTGAACTTGATTAAGGCACCTTAATCCACTCTATAATCATTGTCAACTGCAGCAGAAGATCAGGCAACTATGGCTAAATGCCAGTTATTTTCATACAAGTGGCTATTGCTCTTAGGAGACCCCCTTCTGCTCTTAGCATCTTCTAGCTGTGCCCCCTCTAGAGCAGAAGCTGCTTCCAGAAAAGGGGAATCAAAGGGAGAGGTGTCTGCCTAAAGATCCTCAGCAGATGCAACTTAAGCCAAGTTCCCAATTTTTGACAGCTCAGAGGCCTGCCTTTCCACCTCCACCAGTGTTGGGAAGGATGCAGTCCTTCTTACTGGAATGGCATAGGATGACCATGGGTCCTGAAAATTGTGGAATGTGGCTACCACTTGTGCTTCTCTTGCCTTCCTCTAGCATAATGGATTTTGATCTTCAATTATCCCAGGACAAGCAGGATGCTAGTCCTCACGTAGGGGTGATGCCACTGGACGGAGCCCTATCACGGAAAACTTTCTGTCAAAGTTTCTAGAAACCTTTGACTGGCACACTGAGCCCACTGAGCATGCCCAGCATGCTCAGTGGGCTCAGCATGCCATGATCCCTCGAGCCACATGGGGTCTCCCTTCAGTCTTCGTTTTTCTGCGCTGCAGTTAGCATCGCAGTGAAGGAGCCCTGTGTGATTCCTCACACATCTACTGTGAGAGAAAATAAAGTTTAAAAAATCTCTCATTTCATCCCCTATATAAGGGTCTCCCTATTCCACAGGCCGGTGATTACAATTTTTCACGTTTTGATCCGGGTTATAATAACATTTTGGTCAGAAGGCTGTCGACGGCTGTCTGGCCTTCATCATGACCACGGGCTTCAAAAAATGCCCGAAGTGCCCTCGCACAATGTCGATCACCGACCCGCACGTCGAGTGTGTTCTGTGCTTGGGAGAGTCGCACAATGTTTCTTCCTGCCCTCAATGTGCTGAAATGACCGCCAAGGGCAGGAGGGCCAACAAGAAAAGATGGAACATCTCTTTCATATACAGCTTATACCATCGACGTCGACTCAATCATCTCTGGAGCGTCTAAAAGATTAGTCGTTCGCAAACGTCGCACTGACGGCTCCGGAGACCGGCTATCACCAACTCCGTCTGCGGCATCGGTGAAATCGACATCCGGGCTTGAAAAAAACCACAGAACATAAACAAAAGCATCGTCATAGGCATCGACGGACGTTGACGCCAGAAGCCTTACTGTTGCCAAGAGAGACATCGCCGAAGAGGCCTACAAGAACTATCGAGACCTACTACTCCGAGGCACTCCCCACCTGCAAAGGTGCCGGGCATCGAGCCACCACAGGAACCTGTGGAAGTGCCGATGACGCCTTCTCTGCCACCACCTATAGCTGCTCTGACCTCACCAGCTATAAGGGAGGAACTGGACTGATTTATCCCCCAGGCAGTGAAAGAAGCTCTCCAGGATCTTCGTCCATCGACACTGCTGGAACCAATTCCCGTGCCAGTGCCGTCACCGATGCTGATGCCTGTTCCAGTGCTGATGCCTGCTCCGATACCAGTACTGGACTTTTCGATATTCCAGCCACTGATGTCGAAGCTCAATGCCCTGATCGGAACTCTTCCAGTGCAGCCTATCACTTCGATTCCTGTCGGTGACGATGAGGCCTCGGAAGCATCCCTGCTTTCTGAACCCATGCCAGGGCCCTCCGGACTTTCTCGACCGAGAATCCCGGTATGTCCATCGATGCCGTTTTTTCCCCATCGATGCCTCCTCCTACTTCTCCAAGGCTACTTCTCCATCAGACTATTGGGATGACAGAGACACCGACACCTCTTCAGAGGTCATCCTGTCTGAGCCGTCCCCACCTGAAGACAGGAAAAAGCCACCCACAGAGGATTTTGTAAAGGACAAGGCTGACACTATTCCCTTTCAATTAGTGTCAGAAGAAGATACCATACAAAGGACCTTAGAGGTTCTACAGTTTGTGGACCCTCCTAAGGAGGTACTAGCAATTCCAGTACATGAAGTCCTAGTAGACCTGCAATACAGGCTGTTGGAACACCCATGCTCAGTACCACTGGCTAACAAAAGGATGGATACCACCTATCTGGTGCAGCACATCCCTGGTTATCAGAGGGCCCAACTTCCACACCAATCTGTGGTGGTAGAATCCGCCCAGAAAAAATCAAAGAGAAGACACCCTCGTTCATCAACTTCGCCTGGCAAAGAACAAATATTATTAAACACTCTAGGCAGAAAAGTATTTCAAGGCTCAATGCTTGTTTCCAGGATAGCATCATATCAACTATATATGTCGCAGTATCAGCGTAACCTCTGGAAACAGATGCAACAACTATCTGAGACTTTGCCTCAACAGTATCAGGACTCAGTAAATGACATCATTCACAAAGGTTTGGAAGCAGGCAAGCACGAGGTCCATGCTACCTATGACAGTTTTGAGACCTCTTCAGGGGTAGCTGCAACTGGTATCCGTGCACGTCGTTGGGCCTGGCTCAAAGCTTCTGACCTCAGGCCTGAAGTTCAAGAGAAGCTAGCAGATCTGCCTT
This sequence comes from Rhinatrema bivittatum, assembly GCF_901001135.1. Classification (NCBI taxonomy): domain Eukaryota; kingdom Metazoa; phylum Chordata; class Amphibia; order Gymnophiona; family Rhinatrematidae; genus Rhinatrema; species Rhinatrema bivittatum. The sequence continues at coordinate 201,352,489 of NC_042615.1, forward strand.
GTGTTGGTGATAACCTTATTGGAACACGAGTTCAGGACGCAGTAGCTCAGCTCAAGGAACACTCTGAAACTCTGCGTCAACTGTCCACTATCCCACAAGATACTTCTTCTGTTCCACGTCGCACAGCACGGAAGGACACCAGAAAGCCCTACTATAGACCACGTAGGTACTATCCACCAGCACCCCGTGGTAGAGCATCCAGACCAGTGCAAAGAACCCAGCCTAGACAACCGAGAGCTTCTAGGCCTCAACCTCCTCCTCAAACAGGCCCGGCATTAGGCTTTTGAAAACCAGCCAGAGGACAGCAGCCGCTCCACCAACCCGAACCCAGAGTTACTAGTGGGAGGTCAGGTCTCTCTCTTCCAGCCCCATTGGTCAAACATCACATCAATGAGTGCTATCAATTATAACACAAGGTTACCATCTGAATTTTCTCACAGTAAACAAAAGACGCCCCACCAAAGTCTCTTTGGATACACAAGGATCATATCACTCTTCTGCAAGCAGAATTATTCACCCTTCTGAGAGCCAGGGCCGTGGAACCAGTTCCCCAACCTCAGCAGGGCAGAGGATTCTACTCTCGTTATTTCCTCATTCCAAAGAAAACAGGAGGCCAATGTCCCATCCTAGACCTCCGAAATCTCAACAAATTTCTACGGAAAGAGAAGTTCAGAATGGTCTCCTTAGGCACCAAGCTTCCCCTTCTTCAAACAGGAGACTGGCTCTGTTCTCTGGATCTGCAAGACGCTTACGCTCACATTCCAATATTCCCTCCTCATCGCAAGTTTCTGCATTTCCTGGTGGGTCATCAGCATTTCCAATACCGGGTTCTGCCATTCGGACTTGCCTCAGCACCCCAAGTATTCACAAAGTACCTAGCAGTAGCAGCGGCTCATTTGCACAAGGAAAGTATACACGTTTTTCCTATCCTAGACGACTGACTCATCAGAAGCCAATCACAGCAAGGAGCTCTCGCTTCTCTCAGGCTCACAATCAGTCTGCTCCACTCACTAGGATTTCTAATCAACTACCAAAAATCCCACCTCATCCCATCTGTAATTCATCGGAGCAGAGTTGAACACCATAATATTAAGAGCCTTCCTCCCAGAAGACCGGGCAGAGACACTTTCCTCATTAGCAAACTCTCTGCGCTTAAAGAAACAGACAACAGCATATCAGTTTCTATCTCTGCTCGGCCACATGGCCTCCACAGTTCATGTCACTCCTATGGCCAGATTAGCCATGAGAATAACCCAATGGACATTAAGATCACAGTGGATACAAGCCATTCAACCGCTGTCGTCCCCAGTTCAAATAGCCCACCAATTATGTTCATCTCTCCTCTGGTGGGCGAAGAAGAACAACTTGCGCAAAGGCCTATCTTTCCAACAACCAGTTCCACAAGTAACTTTAACTACAGATGCATCCACCTTAGGTTGGGGAGCTCACACAGACAATCTCCAAACTCAAGGTACTTGGACAAAACTTGAAGCAACATTTCAAATCAATTTCCTGGAGCTTCAAGCTATACGTTATGCTCTACATGTGTTCAAGGACTGCCTTTCACACAAGATTGTTCTGATACAAATGGATAACACAGTTGCCATGTGGTACCTGAACAAACAGGGAAGTACGGGCTCGTATCTCCTTTGTCAATAAGCAGCACAGATTTGGGACTGGGCCCTGACACATTCCATGTTTCTCCAGGCCACTTATCTGGCAGGCATTCACAACGTAGTGGCAGACCATCTCAGTCATCAATTCCAACCTCATGAGTGGTCCTTGGATCCCTTAGTAGCGACTAGGATATTTCAGTGTTGTGGTCAACCAACGATGGACCTCTTTGCATCCGAACTGAATCACAAAGTGGACAACTTTTGCTCCCTGCACAAACAGAGAAATAAATTAGCCAGGGACGCCTTTGCTCGCCCCTGGAATTCAGGTCTTCTATACACATATCCCCCGATACCGCTAATAATCAAGACTCTAGTGAAGCTACAACAGGACAAAGGGTCGATGATACTCATAGCCCCGTATTGGCCTCGACAAATGTGGTTCCCCATGCTTCTGGACTTCTCGGTCAGGAACCTGATTCACCTGGGTACAGCTCCCATTCTCTTAACTCATGATCAGGGCAGGTTGCGCCATCCCAACTACAATCCCTATCTCTAACAGCCTGGATGTTGAAAGCTTGATCTTGCAACCGCTCAATCTTTCAACTAATGTCTCTCAAGTGCTTGTAGTTTCACATAAGCCTTCCACACAAAAAAGCTACAGTTCGAAGTGGAAAAGATTCACCATGTGGTGTGCACAGAAAAATATTGACACCTTTTCCTGCTCCATAACATCTTTTTTAGACTACCTCTGGCACCTTTCAGACTCTGGTCTCCAGACCTAGTCAGTAAAGGTACATCTAAGTGCTATCTCAGCTTACCATCATACAATAGGGGATGCACCAATATCAGCGCAACCCCTTGTCAGTAGGTTTATAAGAGGTTTAATTCACCTTAAATCCCCGTTACGGCCACTAGTCACAGAATGGGACCTTAATGTAGTACTAACATGACTCATGCGTTATCCTTTTGAACCCATGGATTCCTGCGATATTAAATTTCTTACATGGAAAGTTCTCTTCTTAGTAGCTATTACATCTGCTAGAAGGGTTAGTGAGTTACAAGCACTTGTCACATACTCACCCTATACAATGTTCTTGCATGACCGAGTGGTACTCCATACTCACCCTAAATTCCTTCCCAAGGTAGTTATGGAATTCCACTTGAATCAGTCCATAGTCTTGCCAACATTCTTCCCAAGACCTCACTCTCACCAGGGTGAGAGGGTTTTACAAACCTTGGACTGTAAACGTGCACTTGCATATTACCTAGATCACACTGCAGTCCAAAGGAAATCCACTCAACTTTTTGTTTCTTATGATAAGAACAAACCAGGTAAAGCAGTAGGCAAACAAACTCTCCAACTGGCTAGCAGATTGTATAGAGTTCTGCTATGAAAAAGCAGGCCTTCCTCTCCAAGGGCGAGTAAAGGCGCACTCAGTAAGAGCAATGTCAACCTGAGTAGCACACTATCATTCAGTGCCAATAGCTGACATATGTAAAGCTGCAACATGGAGTTCTCTTCACGCTTTGTAGCTCATTACTGTTTGGACAAAAGAACGACAAGATTCAGCCTATGGACAATCTGTCTTAAAGAACTTGTTTCCAGCATAATCCCAACTCATTCTGCTCCAACCTGCTGTGATTTTAGGCTGCCTCGATTTTTTCCAACAGCACTCCAGTTGTTGTGCCCAATGCACAAGTTGTTTGCTGTTGGTCCACTACAGAATGACTCTGCCTGTAGCTTGCTAATCACCCATATGTGAGGACTAGCATCCTGCTTGTCCTGGGATAAAGCAAAATTGCTTACCTTGTAATAGGTGTTATCCCAGGACAGCAGTATGTAGTCCTCACGAAACCCACCTGCCACCCTGCGAAGTTGGGTCTGATACGTTTTATTATTTTATTTTTGTTAACACTTATTGCTATACACGAGACTGAAGGGAGACCCCTGTGGCTCGAGGGATCATGGCATGCTCAGTGGGCTTAGTGTGCCAGTCAAAAGTTTCTAGAAACTTTGAAAGAAAGTTTTCCGTATAGGCCTCCGTCCAGTGATGTCACCCGTATGTGAGGACTACATCCTGCTGTCCTGGGATAACACCTATTACAAGGTAAGCAATTTTGCTTTCAGGATTGTTTCAGTCTGCCCAACTACAGTTGGAAGTGGAGTCACTCCTACAAAAGACAATCGAGCCTATAACTTCGTAGGAGCATGGCCAGGATTTCCATGCCTGGTATTTCCAATCCCCAAGAAATTGAGAGGTTTGAGGCCTATACCAGATTTATGGAGACTGATCAAAGTGCTGGTTCGGAAAATGTTCAAGCTGAATTTCATCCGGACAAGTCTGCCTTTTATCCAATTGAGGAATTAAATGTGTACACTGAATCTGAAGACCGCTTATAAGAACATTCCTATTCATACCACCCATTGGAAACTCCTCAGGTTTATGATTAAGGGCTCCCCTTTGGCCTATCTGTGCCTGTGTGTTATGTTTTTGTAAGAATGTGAACCCTTGGGCTGAGATGAGAGATGTCTCCGCCCACAGGGAGGAGCCCAGTGAGTCTCACCGTCAGCAGGCGTAGTCTCAGTGGCGTGGACACAGCTAGAAGGAAAAAGTAATGTCCACAGAGTTGTATATGTAATGATATAGGCCTGAGCAATGTGGAATACCCAGAGCAAGTCCACAGATGAGAAGATCCGGTAGTGACCTGCGGAGCGGGGTACGCCGGGGATCCCCTCTGACGAGTGTAGGCACCTCAGGAATACAGATCCACGGAGCAGGGTATGCCGAGGATGTCTGTACAGTAGATATTGAAGAATAGGTAGAGATGTCGGAACCCGGAAGTGGCTCCTGTAGATGGTGTGTCGATACTCTGCAGCACAGGAAATCTGAATAGCTTCTACTGAAGGAAAGATGTAGTGGCCCGAGGCTCGGGATACACCGCGGGAATTCCTCTGTACAGTTCGTATAGTAGAAGTCAGTAGAGGTACTCACAAACGATGGTTCCAGAAGAGAAGGAGACCTGAGAAGCAGGTCTGGTAGCGGTCAGGCAGGTAGGCCCTCTGAGGAGTGGATATCTGGGAACACAGGGGAGCCCCTGAAGAGCGGGTACTTAGAGCATTAGTAGCCAAGACCAAAGTCAGGAACAGGAAGTCCTTGAATGAGGTGGATTCAGCAAGACAGAACTCCTTGTTAACTCGAGGAAGGCAAGGGCCGGTTAGGTTAAATACACTAGCGGATTGACGTCATCGGGAGGGGACGCCCCCGAGGTTCCCGTCATGACGTGTTCAAAGGAGGCCCTTCGCATGCGTCTAAGTAATTCCGGATCCAAGATTGCGGTCGTCAGTGCCCACGCTGTTCCGGGAATGCCGGAGAGGTCGGTGGAGATTAGCAGAGACCGCCATTCTTCCCAGACTTGACGGTGCAGGGAAAAAAGAGTTGAGCATGAGAGGTCGCAGCCATCTCCGACCGACAGGCATAACACTGTGCAGTTTTGTTGGCAAGGTATCTGCATGTTTCATATCTGAATGATTGACTGGTGGTGTGCCCATTCCCATCAGGAATTCTAGAGGCCCTCAAGAAGGCCAGTCAGCTTTTTCAGTCTCTGGGTTTCCTAATCAATTTTGCCAAATTTAAGCTGGTTCTGGTTTAGTGACTTCATTTTATAGAAGCCTGGGTGGACTTTCTTCAGAAGAAAGCTTTCCCCCCAGAAGAAAGATCTGAAGTGCTGAAGGACCTGCTGCAGTGCAGCAGGACCAAATGTCAATTAAGTCGATCTTAGACCTACTCAGACACATGGCTACTGTAATGCATGTGGTTCCTATGACTCATTTACACATGTGAGGCCTTCAGTGGATCTTTTGAAACCAATGGGATCAGCTCTGTCAATTTTATTCCACAATATCTCAGTGACCCCTGGAATGAGGATGTCCTTTCAATGGTAGATGAATCCAGATGTTCTGAGGAGTCTCTTCCTATCTATCCCAACATATCAAGTGACTACCAATACCTCCAACAAGGGGCGTGGCCTTCATATTGGAACTGTGCAGACACAATTGTGGTCCCCAGTAGAGTCATCAGTAGTTCAGCCTACTGGAACTGTGAGCCATTTGTTATGCTCTGAGAGCTTTCCCTCACCTCCTCTTGGGAAAGAATATTTTGTTCCAGACACACAATCAGGTGAACATATTTTACATAAACAAACAGAGGGGCATGGGCTCTTATACCCTTTGCCAAGAGGCCATCCAAATCTAGTCATGGGCAGGTCATCACAATGTCCATCTACAGGCAACTAATCTGCCGGGAATTCACATTCCGCTAGCAGACTGCATCAGTAGAATATTATATCGGCATAAATGTCCTTGGACCAAAGGGTAGTGAACAATTTGTTCATTTGCTGTGGAAAGCTGCTGATCAAACTGTATGCCTCAGAAGACAAGAAAAAGATTGGAGTTCTGCTTCATGCATTTGAGCAAGTACAGAATTGATGCTTTTCTTTTTTTTTTTTTTTTTATTTATTTATTTCTCATTTTTCATCTTACAAATTATACGGAAACAATACAGAAATCCTTCCATAATGTAAATTCAATCTTAGATCAATTCTTACAGGAAATTTTCCAAAAACAAATTACTTTGTACCTAAAACAATTCTTATTATTTGAAATTTGCAATAATCAACTTAGGAAAACATTAGAGGCCTTAAAGAAATTATTAAATATCCAAGGGAGATATATATTAAGAAAACATATTATAGTTAGCAATACATAGACTAAGCTGGGTTTATTTATTGCGATCAGCTTACGATATATGCTCAATACTCTGTAAAATCTCTTCAGATGGTATTATGTTAGGCACTGGTGTTGATGCTGTGGGTTGTTGAGCATCTATAAATTGTTGTAACTGTTCAATTTGGTAAAAAACGTATTCATATTCACCTTTTTTGATCTCGCATCTGCAAGGATAGCGCAGAAAAAAAGTATAACCTAATGCCATTATCTTTGGTTTAATCAAAAGAAACTCTCTGCGCTTTATCCTTGTAGTGGGAGCCAAATCTGGGTATATTTTAACTAATTGACCATGAAATGAGGTGGGAAATTTCTGAAAATATTTCTTCATGATATTACTTATATCCTTAGATATAATAAAGGAAACAATCAGAGTATTCCTGTGAATCACTTCTTGAGATGAGTCTTCCAAAAAATTTGTAAGATTATCTGGTATTGGAGATTTTTTAAGAAAAAAGTGACACATATTTATAGATGGAATTTCTTCCTCTGTAAAAGCCAATACTTCTTTAAGATATCTTTTAAAGGATGTAATTGGGGACTCACCTATTAATTGTGGAAAATTTATAACTCTAATATTTAAATGACGTGCTCTATTTTCCAGTAACTCTATACGACGAGATACAGATAATTGGTCTTTAACGACCATAAGGTTAATTTTTTGCATAGATTGAATATTCTTCTCATTTTCCTTTACTTTCAAAGAAATCTCATCATATTTAACCAAATTAGATTGTACATTCCTCTGAAAATCAGAAGACATTAAGTCCACCTTTTTTTCCAACCTTATGACTGCAGTGCTCAACCCTTTCACTGCATCCCAGATTGCCTCGAGAGTTACCTTTTCAGGCCTTGCTGTTATTCGCTCCAGTTCTTCAAAATTCGAGGATGAAGCTCCCTCCAACCCTTCCTCTTTATCTATACCTAAGACAAGAGGCTGGGTTAGCTGTTCCTCGATGGCGCGTTGGACCGGAGGAGGTCTATTATCCGGGCTGAGGGACGCCTCTTCCAGGGAGTTTCTTGTATCCCCCATCAAGGAAACTCCAACGGAATCCTCGGTTCCCTTATTACCCAACTGAATCAAAAATTTTTGAATTTCCTGCTGCGTTGAGGTAGGAAATGTAGGGTCCGGAGGGAACACTCGTATCTTCCCTTTCCTCTTCGCAGGCATGCTAGAATAGGAAAATCAAAAATATTTCCTCTATGATGCAAATTTCTTTATCCTGGGAAATTGCTGACTTAGCTGTCAACTTCAGTCGAATTCGGGCGAAATCGGGCAAAGTCGCGTGCGGCAGCTCAGCTTTACCAGCAGTTCTCAGGTAGCCTCTAGGTTGATCTCCAGGAGAGCGCAATTTAAATCAGATGTCCCGGCGCCTCCTTGTGACGTCGGGGAAACCCGGCGTCCGAGTCACCCAGCCAGAAACAGGAAACAAGCAGCTCAGCTTTACCAGCAGTTCTCAGGTAGCCTCTAGGTTGATCTCCAGGAGAGCGCAATTTAAATCAGATGTCCCGGCGCCTCCTTGTGACGTCGGGGAAACCCGGCGTCCGAGTCACCCAGCCAGAAACAGGAAACAAGCAGCTCAGCTTTACCAGCAGTTCTCAGGTAGCCTCTAGGTTGATCTCCAGGAGAGCGCAATTTAAATCAGATGTCCCGGCGCCTCCTTGTGACGTCGGGGAAACCCGGCGTCCGAGTCACCCAGCCAGAAACAGGAAACAAGCAGCTCAGCTTTACCAGCAGTTCTCAGGTAGCCTCTCAGAATTGATGCTTTTCTACTAAACTGGAACATATGTCTACTAAGTGGTACCCTCTGATTCTTCTAATTGCAAGGGCTATCCAGAAGGTTCTTCAGGACAATGCAAGGAATATCCTCTTTGCACCAGCCTGGCCATGGCAAGTGCAGTTTCCATCTCTCTTCCCTCTATTAGTCTAGTCTCCAATCCCACTGGGGATATTGTCAACCGTCATCACTCAGAAGAAAATTAGATTCTGCCATCAAATATGACATCCCTGGCCCTCTTTGCTCCTTTTGAAGGAATTGGAGAATGTACTGATTTCAGCTAGTAGGCCTTAAATTAACATTGTAACATAGTAAAGACAACCGAGAAAGACCAAATATTCCACCCAGTCTGCCCAACAAGTTTCTTATGCTAGTAACTGCCACTCCATATTTCTGCTAAGGGTAGTAACTGCTGCTCTGTGATAGTTACCCCCAAGCATTATATTAAGGGTATTAATATTTACAAACAAAAACCAAGCAACTGTCAAACCCATAACAAAATTACTGCTAGCAACATTTTCATGAGATGAGCTGCCTTCTTGATAATTCAGACAATGCTGCTTGAATGTGCTTTGTTTTTGGACTTGGTCATAGAAGCAGTCCTGTGCTTTTTCTCCTAATATGCACATATCAGTACCCTGGACCATTAGAACATAAGAACATGCCATACTGGGTCAGACCAAGGGTCCATCAAGCCCAGCATCCTGTTTCCAACAGTGGCCAATCCAGGCCATAAGAACCTGGCAAGAACCCAAAAACTAAGTCATCATAATTAATAGCAGGTAATGGACTTCTCCTCCAAGAACTTATCCAATTCTTTTTTAAACACAGCTATACTAACTGCACTAACCACATCTTCTGGCAACAAATTCCAGAGTTTAATTGTGCGTTGAGTGAAAAAGAACTTTCTCCGATTAGTTTTAAATGTGCCACATGCTAACTTCATGGAGTGCCCCCTAGTCTTTCTATTATCCGAAAGAGTTGGGGCTCAGAGTTGGCTGACATCTGAATCCAATTCTCCTTTTTCCCCCTACCGTCATAGCATGTTGTAGTAATTCCCATTCCTTCTGTTGAAAGTAGTAACTGCTGCTCCGTGCAGGTTACTCCCATGCACCCTTTTCTTCATTTCCAATCTCTAGCCTTTAAGGACCCACAATGTTTATCCCATGCCCTTTTGAATTCATTTTTCTGGTTTCGTCCTCACCACCTCTTCCGAGAGGGCATTTCAGGCATCCGCAACCCTTTCCGTGAAGAATTATTTCCTGATGTTGGTACTAAATTGTTCCCCCGGGGTAGATAGAATGAATTTGCTATTCTTAATACCCACTCGCCTCCCTTGAGAGCTAACTAGTTCACTAAAGCTTGCACTGAGGAAGAGACTAAACTAGAGGGGTTTGGAAGTCCTATCCCTTGCCTGGGTGCACTGGGAATGGACTGGTGAAACTGGCAATAGCGTGAACGTCTGCCTGTTTTAAAATCCCCCCACTTACGCGGTGGAAGTGGGATTTGCGTGCACATGTGCACATCCACTTAAAATTGTGTGCACATGTGTATGCACTCGGTCTCTTTATTTAACATGCGCTCATAGATGCGCATAAGTTATAAAATAGATGCATCCATGGACGCGAGCTGGAAACTCATGTACATGTGCGCCCTCGTGCCTATTTAAAAGTTACTGTCTCAGTGCACATTCTTTACGCTAGGTAGTTTCTCTTTGAAAATTGCTTCCATAAATACCAGCAATCATAAATTGAATATAAAAAGGCACTGCAACTAGTTTAATAAATTAATCAGATTTATCAATATATCTACCCGTTATCCTAAACTTGCATGATTACCTAGTTTTTATACAAATATTGTTCCCTGTACGTACCAGGATCAGTCCAGACGGTGGGTTATGTCCCCCGTCCAGCAGATGGAGTCAGAACAGAGCTCGAGGGCACCGCCTCATATACCAGCGCACCCTCTGCTGGAGCTCAGTATCTTTCTGACTCCAGCAGATGCGAGTTGGGGAAACAGTGCTTCCCCAGTGTGACAGGATTTGAGTTTGTTTTTCTTACTTTGAGTCTCTCCTGTCATTTATTTCTTTTGTCTTTAACAATTTGGATCAAGATATAAAAAAAAAAAAAAAAAAAAAGGTAAAAGGTTATTTTGCCTGTCAGTAATTTTGAGGAGGCGTGCTGTTCTGTTCTGTCGCCTCCTGCAGCTTGCTTTGCTTCTGTGCGGGTAAGTGTGTGTTTACCTTTGATTTCAGCTGTTTCTCGCGCTGTGTTTGCCGGGTTAGCCGGCTCCTTCACACGTCCTCCGACGGTCCTGCGGCCCGGCGAACTTTACCTCGGGCCTGGGCGCGCCGGCAGCGAATTTTCCCGCCGGCGCCCAAGGACCAGTCGGCCGGGTGGCGTTGGCCTTCAGGCCCCCCCGCGGTGTTTTTCAGCGTCGGCCCCCCCCGAGGCTTCCCCGTAGCGGCGTCTTTCATTATGCCGCGCCTATCTCGTTGTGAGACCTGCGGCGAGGCAGGGTCTCATGTTTCGGCCGAGGGAGTCTGTTCGCGCTGTCTCTCCGATGGGGACACTGCCGCGTTCGGTGCGGGTTCGCGCCCAGAGCCCCTCTCGCCGCAGCCAGGGAAGCGCGGGCCGGCCACGTTCTCGTCAGTGGCGGGAACGGCGGCCATTTTAGATAGGGATCTTACTGAGGTACTCTCTCCGGATGCGGCGGATGCAGTTCGGGGCGCCCCCCGCCTGCACCGAGGCCCTGAGGAGGGTCCCTCAGCCCGGCCACCACAAGGGGATTCTCCTGCTTCGGCTTCACCCGGTCTGCCGTTTTTCGCGCCGGACTTCATTTTGAAGATGCACACAGCCTATCTACAGGGTCTGGCGGACCCGGGGGCTGCTACCACGGGACCTCCGGCATCCAAGATCTCCAAGCTCACGGTCCCCGTCCCCGGGCCCCTGGTTCCTCCTGGCGCAGCCCCAGGGCCCTCATCTGTGCCATCCCAGCCGCTCGCGGTGGGAGGGGCTTTCCCGCCGGGCCCTGACCCCTCGGACCCGCCGGATCCTGCGCATGCGGAGGGACAAGCCGAGGGCGACGACCCGCGAGCCCTGCGCATCTTCCACAAGGAAGAGCTGGAAGATCTCTTGCAACGGACTCTACAGGAACTGGATCTGGATCCACCGCCGGACCCCCCGGCCCCGGTGGCCCCAGCGGTCGCCACATGCTCCAAGAAGGGGGATCCGGTACTGGCTGCTCTTAGGCCTAGGGCCAAGGCTTTTCCGGTCCATGAGTCCTTTCTACAGCTCCTCACCGGGGAATGGGACTTTCCGGAGGCGTCCTTGAGGGTTTCCCGGGCCATGGAGAAATTATATCCATTGCCGGAAGATTTCCTGGATCTCGTCCGGTTTCCAAAGGTGGACTCTGCGGTCTCGGCAGTGACTAAGCGAACTACGATCCCAGTTACGGGCGGCACGGCCCTACGGGACACGCAAGACCGCAAGTTGGAGACGTTCCTCAAGAAAGTTTTTGAGGTGTCGGCCTTAGGGATGCGGGCCGTCATGTGCACCTCTTTGACCCAGAGGGCCAGCCTTCTCTGGGTACAACAGCTTCTAACGTCGCAGCAGTTGCCTCCGGACGAAGCCGCTCAGGCTGACAGCCTGGAGTCTGCCATTGCTTACGGAGCGGATGCCCTACATGACCTCTTTCGCGTCCTGGCTCGATCCATGGTCTCGGTGGTGGCGGCTCGTAGACTCCTGTGGCTCCGAAATTGGGCTGCGGACACCTCCTCTAAGTCGAGCCTGGGATCCCTTCCTTTCCGGGGGAAGTTCCTCTTCGGAAATGACCTGGATCAGATCATCAAGTCTCTGGGAGAAAACTCAGTGCATCGCCTGCCCGAGGATCGGCAAAGGTCTTATCGGGGTTTTGCCTCCACCAGAACCAGGGCTCGGGCTCAACGGCGCTACAGATCTTACCGGCAGACAAGCTCTCGGACAACCTCCAGTAGACCACAGCCGTGGTCGCGCTCCTTTCGAGGCAGGAGGCCCTCGAGGGAGGGTTCAGGGCAGGGGAATACCCCCGCCAAATCTGCTCAATGATGCCAGACCGGCCCACTCCTCCTGCCCGACCATCGGGGGTCGACTCACACAGTTCGTCGAGGAGTGGGTAAAGATTACTTCAGATCAGTGGGTCCTGGACACCATTCAAGACGGCTACGCCTTGGAGTTTGTCCGCCGCCCTCGGGACAGGTTTCTCTTCTCTCCTTGCGGCTCCGACCTCAAGCGGATGGCGGTTCAACAGACACTAGACCGGCTGCAAGCCATAGAAGCTATCGTTCCCGTGCCCTTCGCAGAGGTGGGCTCGGGTCATTATTCCATCTACTTCGTAGTGCCCAAGAAAGATGGGTCATTCCGGCCCATACTGGATTTGAAGGAGGTAAACCGCTCGTTGCGGGTCAGCCGGTTCCGCATGGAGACTCTGCGGTCAGTGATTGCCGCGGTCCACCACGGCGAATTTCTGGCGTCCCTAGATCTGACGGAGGCGTACCTGCACATCCCGATACATCGGGACCACAGGCGTTACCTACGCTTCAAAATTCTTGGTCAACACTTTCAGTTTCGGGCACTGCCCTTCGGGCTCGCAACGGCCCCGCGGACGTTCACCAAGATCATGGTGGTAGTGGCGGCGGCCCTCCGGAAGGAGGGTATACTAGTGCACCCTTACCTGGACGACTGGCTGGTACGGGCAAAGTCTTTCTCTCAGGGACAGGACTCGGTGGCCAGAGTCTTGGAAGTGCTTCGCTCCCTGGGTTGGGTCGTGAACCTCCCCAAGAGTTCTCTCGTTCCATCGCAACGCCTGGATTTTCTAGGAGCAACGTTCGACACACAACTGGGCATGGTCTTTCTTCGTCCGGACAAGGCCATCTCTTTGAGGGAGCACATCCACCGCTTTGTGACCCTGTCGGAACCCACAGCGTGGAATTATCTACAGCTTCTGGGAGTGATGGCTTCCACCATCGACATGGTGCCCTGGGCGTTTGCGCACTTGCGACCTCTGCAGGCTTCACTACTGTCTCGCTGGAAACCAGTGTCGCAGGAGTATCAGGTGATCCTGCCCCTCCCTCAGTCGGCTCGGGACAGTCTGAAGTGGTGGTTGGTTCCTTCTCACCTGGCCCGCGGCGTCTCGCTCGACGTTCCCACTTGGGTGGTGGTGACAACCGATGCCAGCCTCGTGGGATGGGGCGCAGTCTGCGGCCGGAGCGCCACGCAGGGGATGTGGTCCCCGGAGGAGGCGAAGTGGCCGATCAATCGACTGGAGACCAGGGCGGTGCGCTTAGCACTTCAACGGTTTCTACCGCTGGTTCGAGACAGGGAGGTGCGAATTCTCTCGGACAACGCCACCACAGTGGCTTACATCAATCGTCAAGGCGGAACGCGAAGCGAGCAGGTCTCCGCGGAAACCACGCTCCTGATGGAATGGGCGGAACTCCATCTCTCTCGTCTCGCGGCCTCCCACATCGCCGGGGTGGACAACATTCAGGCAGATTACCTCAGTCGTCAGCGCTTGGACCCCGGCGAATGGTCTCTCTCCGCCGAAGCGATGGACCTCCTGGTCCGGCGTTGGGGACCGCCACGGTTGGACTTGATGGCCACAGCTCTCAACACCAAGGCCCCGCGCTTCTTCAGTCGCAGACGGGAGCGCGGCGCGGAGGGGGTGGATGCCCTAGCGTTACCGTGGCCGGCAGGCCAGCTCCTATATGTGTTCCCCCCCTGGCCCTTGGTGGGCAAGATTCTTCGACGCATCGAAAATCACCACGGTCCTGTGATTCTCGTGGCTCCGGAATGGCCGCGGCGGCCTTGGTTTGCGGATCTGGTTCACATGGCTGTGGACGGTCCACTCCGTCTGAGTCATCTACCACGTCTCCTACACCAGGGTCCGGTATTTTTCGAGCAGGCGGCACTCTTTTGTCTTGCGGCCTGGCTTTTGAACGGCGCCGCCTCCGACGCCGAGGATATCCGGAAGCGGTGATCTCTACGATGCTGAGGGCTCGTAAACCCTCGACCTCTGTTGCCTACGTGCGAGTGTGGAAGGTCTTCGAGTCCTGGTGCGTCGGTCAGGGGACCCGGCCGACGGAAGCAACGGTTCCTCTGATCCTTCAATTTTTGCAGGACGGATTGGATAAGGGTCTAGCATACAATTCTCTTCGAGTACAGGTGGCGGCCCTGAATGTTCTGGTGCAGACACCGGTTTCTCTGCCCCTCCAAGCGGATATCTCTCGTTTCCTGAAGGGTGCTAAGCATCTCCGACCTCCGGTTCGAGATCCCTGTCCGTCGTGGAACCTTAATTTAGTTCTCCGGGCGCTGGTGAGTGCCCCTTTCGAGCCCCTACAGGATGCTTCCCTCAAGGACCTCACTATGAAGACGGTGTTTTTGGTCGCGATCTCTTCTGCTCGGCGCATCTCGGAGCTCCAGGCCCTCTCCTGCAGGGAACCGTATCTCCGTCTTTCGGAGGCGGGAGTTTCACTACGTACCGTACCGTCTTTCCTGCCGAAGGTGGTCTCCCCCTTCCATTTGAACCAGACGGTGGAACTACCGGCGTTTCCTCCAGGAGAAGAGCGGTCCCTTCGTCTTTTAGACGTCAAACGTGTTCTGCTCCGTTATCTGGAAGCTACCAATGATTTCCGGATTTCCGATCATCTCTTTGTGCTCTGGTCGGGTCCTAAGAAAGGTTCCTCCGCATCGAAGACAACGATTGCCCGCTGGATTAAGGATGCCATCTCAGCGTCTTATATCGGAGCGGGGCGTACGCCTCCTGCGAGCGTCAAAGCTCATTCTACGCGCTCGCAGGCGGCTTCTTGGGCGGAGGCCCGGTCCGTCTCTCCGCAGGAAATCTGCCGGGCAGCGACATGGAAGTCGTTGCATACCTTTGCTCGACATTATCGGCTACACCTGCCGCCTTCGGATCCTGCGCCTTTTGGCGATCAGGTTCTCCGAGCAGGGCTCTCAAGGGCCCACCCGGTTTAGGGAAGCTTGGGTACATCCCACCGTCTGGACTGATCCTGGTACGTACAGGGAAAAGAAAATTATTCCTTACCTGCTAATTTTCGTTCCTGTAGTACCATGGATCAGTCCAGACGCCCACCTCTCTGGGTTTGTGCGCTCCTGCTCGGAATCTTATACGTCTTCTGTCTCTCTTCTTCTCTGGTTCTCTATCAGAGTTGTACAGCTCCTCACAAGTTAACTGGGGCGACCTCGTTTGGGTTCGTGCCTATTCTTTGTTCTTGATGTTGACTTAAGTCAGGTTTTTTGATCCAAATTGTTTTGTTATTGCTCTTTTGGGCTTTGTTATTCATGATACTGAGCTCCAGCAGAGGGTGCGCTGGTATATGAGGCGGTGCCCTCGAGCTCTGTTCTGACTCCATCTGCTGGACGGGGGACATAACCCACCGTCTGGACTGATCCATGGTACTACAGGAACGAAAATTAGCAGGTAAGGAATAATTTTCTTATATATTAGAAGCTTTAGTGGATCATGTTTTCTGTGGTTAGGCGCATCCAATGAAAGTGAGCTAGAGATCTAAATACCACAGATAATTTACAAGACCAAGTGCTGCTGAATCATATAGTGTGCCATACTTATGTATATTGAAGCGTGAAGAATGAAATATCTATCCTTTTATTATTTATACAAAATTCTTCTCAAGAGGTCACTCATTAATGATCTTCATTCTCCCGACACAAAGTGACTTAACCGTGGGTCACTAACCTTACCATGTTTATATGACTGGATTTAAACAAACATTCTGGAAACAGTTAATTTCTTACTGATTTCCAGAATCCTTTCCCTGAGCTCTAAGACAGAGTTTGGCATGTAGAAATTAGCTCCTGGGAGGTCGGATAAGACTGTTCAACACTATACCCCTACTAACACCTTGCAGGGGAGTTTACAGCCTTTAATCTGATAACATGAAGCCAGGAGCCTAGTATTTCACCTCTCTTGTCTACCAGATAAAACTGTATGTAGTTGATCAATTAAAATTAAAGCAGTGAACATCATCAGTTTATAAATCTAGACCACAGATACCTATTGACAGGTACAATTACTGTTAACAGCTGATTTATTTGCTTGCAATGTTTTGAGTGCTTCGCATAAATGTCTCATTCCATGTGTTTTGTTTTCCTTGGAAATATAGAAAGGTTGTTGAAACAGACAAGACACATTATCACAATGTTTCTATTATAGGAACAGTTCGATATGTTCTAGTTTATTTAAACAGCTAATATGATGTGAGCTTTTGAAAACTCTGACTTATTGATAAAAATGCTTGTTGAAATATGTTGGCAGTTGCCAAGTGTTTTTCAGGTACTCGTTTTCTGACCATGGCAATTCTGAGAGCAGCATAGACTCACTCTGTGGAGTGAGACAGCAAATGAACAGATGGAGAAAGCAATGTAAAGCAGATTGTTTTACAAAGACTTTTTTCTTAATGAAAAATGTTTATTTTCTAGAGGTAGAGCTTGAAAAATGTTTGCTAGCATTTATTTGAAATTGTTTCAGTATTTATAGAATGTAAAGATGTGTAATGAGTTATTTTCACAGTCATGAAATAGTCTTCTTAAAATAAAGATGTTTAAGAACTTTTTCAGATAAACAGACGTCGGAAACAATGCTCACACTACTTTTGTGGTTTTAGTATCAGAATGCACACCACTGAAGCACAGCACCTACTGCTGTTTGTTTTTTTTAAAACTGCGCAGTGCTGACAATACTGTAGTATGCATGTTTAAATTTAACAAAAGACATGGTCGAAGTGGCTCTTTTGGTAGCAATTCTGTCACATTGTACCTCATGAAGTTGTTATAATTTATTTTAATTGTAATGTTTTTTTCTGTACACTGGTAACAAAATATTAGTATATTCATCATAACCGAAGATCTGTCTGTGTGCTACTTGCCACGACGTAATCAAAGTGAACCCTACATTTTTAGAATTGTAAATAGTCTTAAAGAAAATGTATATTAGTCCTGCAAGTTAATTTGCACTATTTGGATTTCCACCCATGGTATTCTGAATTCTACCTTTGGATGAAGTAGGAAGGACCTATAGAGCAGTTTCCAGGGAAGAATTACCAGCATTATTTTAAAAAAATGCACCTCTTGAAAGTTGCTTAAGAAAAACTTTGGGTAAAGTACCATCCATGGCAAGCACAGATGAAGTGAAATTAAAGTATTAGTAATATGATATTCTATCAGTTTTCATTCTGCATGACTTTTCATTTTGTATTTAAATTATCTGATGACAGACAGTTACGTTATGCTTCATTGGGTCATGTGACCCAAACAAACAGACGTTTGTGTGTTTTATTTAAATAGGTAGTCAGAAAGTCAGGCAACAAACAGAAGTTTGGGTGTTTTGTTTTAAATAGGTGGTCAGAAAGTCAGGCAGCAAACAGTAGTTTGTGTGTTTATATTTCCCAACCCTCCCACCCACCCAATTTATAGGCAGATGTCACTTTCACACTTAAAAAATAAAAATAAAAAAAATAGCCTTTTAACTTAAACACAGAAATTCCCCATACCTTATCAAGAGTTTGATCATTCTCTTGTAGATCACAACCAGATTATATAGTGAATACACGGATACATTTAAAGGACCCTAATCATACGCAATCCTACACCAGTAGCAACCTAAAACTAAACTAGGAACTAAAATTCAAGATGAAGGCAGTAGTCCAGCAGCAAGAGGAGGGCCTCCCAGACTTTTATATCAAGTGTCACATGTATGATTTTTTACCCGCCGGTGAGAAGTTATATGTACGCATCCAATGCAAAGAGGTCCTGTCTCTCAGAGAACGAGTCCAATCTCTGGAGGCTAGAGTGGCAGATCTGGAGGAGCTGAGGCAGACAGAGAGGTATATAGATGAGACCTTCAGGGATATAGTAGCCAAGTCCCAACTCCAGTCTGGCATCCCTGGCGCCGCCTTGGAGGAGGAAGGTCTCATGATCAGAGAGCATCAACCTGGTGCACTTTGAAATGATCCTGAAGCAAGGACCTGTTCTCCAGGTCCTATGTCTCCCAGGGCTTCTGCCAAGGAAGGAAGGGTTAGGTCGGTCGTCATAGTTGGTGATTCAGTTATTAGGAACGTAGACAGCTGGGTGGCTGGTTGGCATGAGGATAGCCTGGTAACATGCCTACCTGGTGCAAAGGTGGCGGACCTTGCGTGTCACCTAGATAGGATTTTAGACAGTGCTGGGGAGGATCCAGCTGTCGTGGTACACATGGGCACCAACATCATAGGAAAATTTGGGAGGGAGGTTCTGGAAGCCAAATTTAGGCTCAGGTAAAAAGCTGAAATCCAGAACCTCCAGGGTAGCATTCTCTGAAATGCTCCCTGTTCCACATGCAGGTCCCCTGAGGCAGGCAGAGCCACACCTTGCACCATCGTCTCATCCACACACTGGTTTCCCCCACCGATCGATTTGGCACCTAGTACCCGAACAGGGAGTGCCCTCGCGGGCCGGCTCGTCCGGTGTTCCGGCGAAGCGGTTACTCCCTCTCTCCTTCGGGTACCCTAGGGAAAGACTTCGCGGTGGTGGGCCGGCGCGCGGAGCCCGACCCTTCTGCCGGGGTCACATCGGCACGGCGAGGCCGAGTCGCCCGGCAGCTCGTCCAGCGGCCCGAGTACAGACGCGGGACCGGACCCTTCTCCCTGGCGGCGCCGGAAGCCGAGGAGAGGGTCGGTGCCTGGCACACTCATGTTCCTATGGCGAACGCCGTCGTCTCTCTTGCGGGGGTCGGGGGGAGCGCAGGACCTCCTCCGCCGCCCCCCCCTCGCCTCTTTCCCTTTTTTCCGTCCTCAGCTGCGCCGAGGTCCTCCCTTTCCGCCGCGGGGCGGGAGGGCAGGGCCCACCCACCCCTCTCCGTCTGTGGCGCGTGGCGCGCCGGTCGTTGTCGTCCCCTCCGCGGCTCGGCGCCCAGCCCACGTCCGGCAGGTGTAGGCGCGGCTACCTGGTTGATCCTGCCAGTAGCATATACTTGTCTCAAAGATTAAGCCATGCACGTGTAAGTACGCACGGCCGGTACAGTGAAACTGCGAATGGCTCATTAAATCAGTTATGGTTCCTTTGATCGCTCCATCTGTTACTTGGATAACTGTGGTAATTCTAGAGCTAATACATGCCGACGAGCGCTGACCTCCCGGGATGCGTGCATTTATCAGACCAAAACCAATCTGGGCTCGCCCGGCCGCTTTGGTGACTCTAGATAACCTCGGGCCGATCGCACGTCCCCGTGACGGCGACGATACATTCGGATGTCTGCCCTATCAACTTTCGATGGTACTTTCTGTGCCTACCATGGTGACCACGGGTAACGGGGAATCAGGGTTCGATTCTGGAGAGGGAGCCTGAGAAACGGCTACCACATCCAAGGAAGGCAGCAGGCACGCAAATTACCCACTCCCGACTCGGGGAGGTAGTGATGAAAAATAACAATACAGGACTCTTTCGAGGCCCTGTAATTGGAATGAGTACACTTTAAGGGGTACTTTTGTTGGCGCACCAGTCGCAAACAAAAGTACGCTGGATTTTAGTAGATATGCGCGTAGCCGCTAAAATCCAGGATCGGCGCGCGCAAGGCTGCCGATTTTGTGCAGCCGGCGCGCGCCAAGCCGCGCAGCCTGCCTCCATTCCCTCCGAGGCCGCTCCGAAATCAGAGCGGCCTCGGAGGGAACTCGCTTTCGCCCTCCCCTCACCTTCCCCTCCCTTCCTCTATCTAACCCACCCCCCCTGGCCCTATCTAAACCCCCCCCCCCCCCTACCTTTGTCCGGGGATTTACGCCTCCCGGAGGGAGAAGTAAATCCCCGCGTGCCAGCGGGCCGCTAGCGTGCCGAGACGCGACCTGGGGGCGGTTCCGGAGGGCGCGGCCACGCCCCCGGACCGCCCCGGGCCGAAACCACGAATGACGGTATACAAAATCTTTTAAATAACGATAATAATAATAATGACTGGAAGGGGGACGGTATGTAAATCCATGACTCTAGCGCTAATCTTTCAACAGGGACATTTTGATAAAATGAGAAAAATAGTTACAAAAAACTAAAAGGTGCAGCTACAAAGGTAAAAAGTGTGCAACCAGCGTGGACATTGTTAAAAAAAAAAAAAGTACCATCCTAGAAGCACAGTCCAGATGTATTCCACACATTAAGAAAGTTGGAAGGAAGGCAGAATGATTACCGGCATGGTTAAAAGGTGAGGTGAAAGAGGCTATTTTAGCCAAAAGATCTTCATTCTCGTCTGCTCTAGAATATTTCTGACTTTTCTGAACTTCTCTTTTGGGATAGTCTAACTTCTCCATTATATTGGTGTCCTTTGAAGATATCTCATTTCAAACCTTATGCTTCATGGTCTTGTTTAAAAGCTGCTCTATCTTCTTTTTAAATGTTAGCACTAGAAGCCTTGTTCCAACCTGGTTAAGGTGGAGTCCATCCTTTCAGAATAGACTACTCCTTCCCCAAAATGTTACCTAGTTTCTAACAAATCTAAATCCCTTTTATTTACACCAAAACGTCATCAACGTATTGAGACTCTAGCACTCTACTTGCTTCTGGAGTTCTGTGCATGGAACAGGGAGCATTTCTAAGAATGTTATCCCGGAGATTCAAGATTTTAAGTTTCTGTCTAAAATCTTAAATTTGGCTTGTAGAGCCTCCCTCATACAATTTAATTGGTACCCACATTAGCATCTACAGATACCATGTCAGCCAGCTCTTCCCCAGCCCAGTCTAAAATCTTATCTAGGTGGCATGCTGATATACACTACCTTAGCACTAGACAAACAAATTACCAAGCAATCCTTACATCCATCAGCCACCAAGCTATCTACATTCTTAATTGAATTGCCAGTTACAACGTCCATGCTAACCCTTCCCTCCTTGGCACATGCCCCTGGAAGACACATCCTCAGTGTGAGAGGATATTGCATTACCTGGCAGATAATCTCTACCTAAAGGATCACTTCCTGCCACAGTAAGGTGATCCTATTCTTTTCATTCATTTTGAATAGAATGATTTCCATAAGCCATTAAAGTCAATGGCCTCATAGAAATCAATAGGAGAGCAAAAGGTGTACAATTAGGAATTGATACAAAGTATAGAGCAGCCAGCTAGTAGACATGGGTAGAATGGACATGTTATCAAAGAAACAATAGGGATGATGTATTGCATTTTACTTTGACACATTTTTCCAATCCAACCTATTGCTGCACATTGGAAACAAAGACACTTACCTTGGAGACTGAGCATGTCTGAGATTTGCTGTGCATTCTTTCTGAAGGCATTATCTGTGAAAGAGGATGCTGTTTGAGCTCTCTCTGAGTTCCTAGGTAACTTTTCCCAAACAAAATTTTGTCTGCTTCCCATTTTAGATTGTCACTGTGCCAGTCACACAATAGAGGAAAGCCGCGAAGCAGCATTGCATCAGCTCTGTATCAGACTTGAAGCAGTCTTGCTTGCTGTTATTTTTTTTCCTTTGTGTAGACTGTAAGCAGAATGGAGAGTTGCTTGCAGAGCTGTTAACTGATTTTGTCTCTCCCTGGGCATTGGGCAGTAGCAATATGGGCAGTGGGCACAAGGTGAGTACTGAGGGCAGGGAAGAGACTAAAGCATACCAGGCTGTGTTGTGGAGCCTGCCACTAAGCTCTCAGCAGTGTCAGAACTAGTGCACATAATGTGACACTTACAAGTCGATTTTAAAAGGTCCATGCGCGCAATACCAGGGGTTTTACATGTGGCTGAGCCTTGCGAGCGCCAAGCATATTTTAGAAAGGGCCCAGCCACATGCATAACTTATGATATGTACAGAAGTGCCGTGACTGAAGAAAGGGGCAGGCTGGAGGTGGGGTCTGGGCAGGGAGGGGCAGGCCAGGACAGCGCCATTAGATGCTATCTCGGGGAAGCACGCAGCTGGCCAGCGCACAGAGTTTACTTCTGCTCCGGAGGAGCAGTACGTTTACAAACAAAAAAAATTGGGGATAGCTAGGGTAAATTTAAGGGTAAGGGATTGTGCAGGAATGATCCCCAGGTGTTCCTTCCCCACCTACTGGTACATAAAATTGATGTCGGCTGGGTCGTGTAGCTGGCACCAGTTTGTTGTAGAGAAAACCATGCACTGAAGTGGTACCACCCAGAAAACCCTGCAAAAAAGACATTTGAAACCTATATAGTATTAGTCCTATTGTAATGCATATTAGATGTGGGTTTGGCCCTTGGACAGCCTTGAGTAAACTGAATGCCAGCACTATAGTAAAATTCCCATAACACAACAATACTAACTGCAAACACTCAAACAGGAACAACCCTATCTGTGAAAGGGTAAGTATTACACTAGGCCCTAAAACACCTCCTATTAGGAAAGCAGAATAAACCAGTCTGCTCTAAATTCCTACATAGAAACTACATGCTAGCAGAATACCTCACTTCGCTTACACATGACGAACACAGAATACAGAATAAAGAGATCATTAAGTTTAAATAAAAATGTATAGAAAGATAGAAACTGAACTAGAAACTGCAACAAGCCAGAATCTGTATGCAATGAAGCAATGGAAAAACATTATGAAACTTCATCAGTCCCCATAAATCATCAAACAAAATCAATAAATATAAATAAATATCAATAAATATAAATTGATCATAATAAACCATATTACTAAAAAGAATATTGCCAAACAGAAGACAAATACCTAATAATTAAGAACTCATATAAAAAGTTTAAAACATTTTCAAACAGCTTTCCAAATATTTCAAAATAGCAGACACATTAAACACCCAATAATTAAAACAAGAAGGGAAAAATCCCCTGCTTTGCATACCTGAGAATCTTTTATTTCCATTCACCCTGAGCTTGTGGTGGATTGATAGGTGGAATACATTTTTTGACATCCCTCCTCCAAGGCAGGCTCTTTGGCACACACACATACATTTCCCTATGCCAGTTCCCATTCACACACACACACACAGCTACCCCCATCCCAGGCAGGCTTCCATTCACACACAAACACTCACACATACACCCATCACTCCCCAGATAAGCTCATATTCATTCACACATACACACCCAAACATCCCCAGACAGGCTCCCATTCACACATACAAACCCATCCCCCCCAGCAAGGCTCCCATTCATGTAAAAACACTCATCTCCTCACCAGACAGGCTCCCATTCATACACATACACTCATCCCCTCTCAGGCAAGCTCCCATTCACACACACACACACCCATTGCCTCCCCAAGCTTCCCTTCACACATACAAGCAACCTCTACGCAGCCAGAATCCACAGGTCTCTTATTCCTCTTCCGGTAGATGTAGTGTATTTGGATTTTCAGAAGGCATTTGACAAAGTTCCTCATGAGAGGCTTCTAGGAAAAGTAAAAAGTCATGGGATAGGTGGCGATGTCCTTTCGTGGATTACAAACTGGCTAAAAGACAGGAAACAGAATAGGATTAAATGGACAATTTTCTCAGTGGAAGGGAGTGGGCAGTGGAGTGCCTCAGGGATCTGTATTGGGATTTGTACTTTTCAATATACTTATAAATGATCTGGAAAGAAATATGACGAGTGAGGTAATCAAATTTGCAGATGATACAAAATTATTCAGAGTAGTTAAATCACAAGCAGATTGTAATAAATTGCAGGAAGACCTTGCGAGACTGGAAAATTGGGCATCCAAATGGCAGATGAAATTTAATGTGGATAAGTGCAAGGTGATGCATATAGAGAAAAATAACCCATGCTATAGTTACACAATGTCAGGTTCCATATTAGGAGCTACCACCCAAGAAAGAGATCTAGGCATCATAGTGGATAACACATTGAAATCATTGGTTCAGTGCGCTGCGGCAGTCAAAAAACAAACAGAATGTTAGGAATTATTAGAAAGGGAATGGTGAATAAAACATAAAATGTCATAATGCCTCTGTATCGCTCCATGGTGAGACCACACCCTGAATACTGTTACAATTCTGGTCGCTGCATCTCAAAAAAGATATAGTTGTAATGGGGAAATTACAGAGAAGGGTGACCAAAATGATAAAGGGGATGGAACAGCTTCCCTATGAGGAAAGACTAAAGAGGTTAGGACTTTTCAGCTTGGAGAAGAGATGGCTGAGGGGCGATATGATAGAGGTGTTTAAAATCATGAGAGGTCTAGAACGGGTAAATGTGAATCAGTTATTTACTCTTTCGGATAATAGAAGGACTAGGGGGCACTCCATGAAGTTAGCATGTGGCACATTTAAAACTAATCAGAGAAAGTTCTTTTTCACTCAACGCACAATTAAACTCTGGAATTTGTTGCCAGGGGATGTGGTTAGTGCAGTTAGTGTAGCTAGGTTTAAAAAAGGATTGGATAAGTTCTTGGAGGAGAAGTCCATTACCTGCTATTAATTAAGTTGACTTAGAAA
This sequence comes from Rhinatrema bivittatum, assembly GCF_901001135.1. Taxonomy (NCBI): domain Eukaryota; kingdom Metazoa; phylum Chordata; class Amphibia; order Gymnophiona; family Rhinatrematidae; genus Rhinatrema; species Rhinatrema bivittatum. The sequence continues at coordinate 201,377,118 of NC_042615.1, forward strand.
ATAGACACTGCTATTACTAGCAGTGGTAACATGGAATAGACTTAATGTTTAGGAACTTGCCAGGTTCTTATGGCCTGGATTGGCCACTGTTGGATACAGGATACTGGGCTTGATGGACCCTTGGTCTGACCCAGTATGGTATATTCTTATGTTCTTATGCTGCTGCTCTCGGCACCACCTGTACCTTACTCCTTCAAAGAGGATATGATTGATTGCACTGCTGCTGAAGTTCTTCCTGCAGCTCTTCTTCGTGTACTGGCCGGTTCTGCGGAACTCAACCCTCGTGGTATTAGCACTTCCTGTATGCTCATCTAGTGATGCACAAAATGAGCATACAAGATGCACAAGAAGAGCATCAGGAAGTGCTAGCTTTGCAAGGGTTTACTGTGATGCTGGCTGGCCAGCACACAAGGAGGAGCCTCAAAATGAGCTCCCTCTTCTTCAGCCAGTATGTAATCTCTCTCTTTTTCTGCCACCAATGAGATGGGGTCCATCCATGGCAACACAGGTCTCTGTCTTCTTCCACCGCTGGTAGAATGGAATCCGGGGATTGTGGTTGTTAGTCTCCTGAGGTATATGGGGTTTTTTTTAGCTGAGTAGATCTAAAGATATCCGGGTACCCAGATAATTTTAGACCTCTTCCCACCATGACATGACTTACCTGGCTAAAGTGAGATAGATAGCACTGATATGCAGCTAAGTTGAAGCCTCACTCTAGGATGCCCTGTACAGCCTCTTTTTTATCTGGTTCAGTTTTCGCTGGGTAATGACTTCCCCAACTAAAACTTATCTGATCAGTAGGGAGGGAGATATTTAATCCCCAGGTTTGTCTGGCTAAGTCCAAATTTAGCCTGACCAATCCTTTTGAATATGGACCTCATGACATTTTTTTTTTTGGGGGGGGGAGGGCAGGAGCCCACAGTTTCTTTCTGCTCCTTTTCAGCTTTCACCTCAGTCAGGACAAGGACTGACATACAGCACTATGAAACTTTCTTCACAACTACCAGGGGATTTTTCCTCCTATTTTATATCCTTTCCCAACTCACCTAGCCCAGTCATTGCAGCAACAGTCCTTGGTTAAGGGCCTTGCACCAGGGCTCCTTCCAGAACTCTGCAATTATGAGCCTTGAATCTGGCCACCAGGTGTCGCTATTACACAATTGACTAGGAGTCCTTCCTCAGCATACCCAGTCATGGAAGAGAAAGATCTGACCTGGGAATCAAACCCAGGACCTCTGTATATCAATGCAGACCACTGCCGTTAAGCTACCTGGCAACTTCTGATTTCTAATACATAAATATTTTGATTATTTACCAAATTGTCAATGAAAGGTAAGATTGGAAAAAACTATGAAGATATGTATCCTTTGAGTTAATAATAAAATAGTTTTTACTATAGCATTACCAATGATGCCTTTATATATGGAGAAAGAGAGAAAAAGTACAAATTTTATTATTGACTCAAAGGAATGCAGGTACATTATATATCTTTGAGTGAATAATAAGAACATGTATATAAAATATTTTCTTTTTCATGGGATTCAGGAGAATTTCTGTTTTGCATGAACATTGTGTAACACATTTTTAGACATACATTTATATCACTCTTGTTTATGCACTTTCATTTGTAATCATTTCTATGCATCCACTAAACCTTGTCTTCATGTTTTTTCTTGTCTCTTCTTTTTTTCTTGTTTCCTCATTCCTTTCCTGCTGCATATCCATTATGTTGGCATCTGGCTGACAGCACATTGTCAGGGCAGAACTAGTGAAATATCCTGAAGAGGATAAGCAGTCTCCTCTCCATTCTGCAAACTCTCAGAGTAAAGTCTGCTCAGTTCAGTAGTTCAGGTACTGCTATAGACAATACCACAGCTTCCTCAAGTGATTTAATTTGCACATTAGAACTGCTCAAGATGGGCATTATTGTAAAATGTACAATTTTTATTATGTTATTCTTACAGTAAAGTAGTATGTATCATTACTATATTTGTAAATTGTAGATAAAATAAAATCATTAAGTCTCAAATCTTAAATGAGTGCTTTGTGATATGCTGGAATGTAGAATTTGCTAGAGGTAACATATAGATTGGATTGAAATGACGGCTGAAACCCATCATGGTATAAGTCTAGATTGAGATTCTGAGCAGGGTCTTTCTGTCTTTTCCCCTACTTATTCATTTTGGCCTTTATTGAATGTATACTGTACATTTTTCTTTCTACTAATGATAACTCTCTTTAGTATTCTTGGGTTCTTAGAAAGAGGGAAATATTATTACCTCTTTATAGTTCTCTGAGATCTCATTTTGAGCAGTGTTCAATTCTGGAGACTATATCTATAAAAAGAAATTTATGAGGAACAGGCAATTCAAAGGAGTGATGCAAGCTTCAGTAAAGTACCAGAAAATAGTATTTCCCATAGAATAAATGCTCAAGAGGTCATCGTATGAAGCTGAAGGGAGGTTAGCTCAAAAGGAATGGGAGAAAATACTTTTCCACTGAGAAAGGTGGTGGACATTTAGAACTTAGCCATTGGAGGTTATAGGAATGAAAACAGTGGCAGAATTGAAACATGCATGTGGTCTTATCCCTTCCTGCTTAGTGGTGGAGGATGGGATAAGACCTCAGATCAAGTGAAACCTGTAATGGTGACAGTACACTAGGCAGGTACAGATGGGCAAATTGAGTGGACCAAAGGATCATTTTCTGCTGGCATCTTCTATATTTCTTTGTATTCCATAACATATATTAAGTGAGGGAAAATGAAAAAAAAATGAATTGTTTAGTATAAAATAATTTAAGTAGAGCATTGAGTTATGAGTCAGGCATGTTCCTGCGGCCCAAGTTCAGATTCTGCCTATTTATTAGCATCCAGACAGATGAATCCAGAACCAGTGAGTTATGCATTTCTACTAGCAGATGGAGACTGAGCAAACTGACGTCACAGTATATATACTCCTGCAGTCACATCAGTCTGCCAGTATTATCTGTCTTCAGCAGATGGTGGATGTGCATCTCCCTACTGGGGATTGCTTCAGCTGTTAGAAGGAGAATTTGAAAAGAAAAATTAATTGCTCCACTCTTTTGTGGTGATACCAAAGGGTCCCCCCCCCAAAGTTGAGAATTCCTGAAGTGATTTTTGTGGTCCCTCAGATGTATGCCTTGGTCCGGTAACTGGATTTTCAGCTGGCATGGACTTAGCTGATTGTACAGCTTAAAGGCAGCAGTTGCAGGAGGCCGATCGCAGCAGTTGCAGGAGGCCGATCGCGGCAGTGACATATGCATATGTCCTCTTCCCCCACAGCCAGAGGCCGTCTTTGTATTCAGCCAGGAAGGGCTGAGCTCATCTAAGTGATAAAAAAGAAAGAAAAAAGGAAGAAACAGTCAGATGGAGTGGAGGGATTAGTTTAGAACTTCCTCCAGTGTCCATGCTCAGCGCACCATCCTGACATGCATTCCTACTCCCGTGGCGGTAAGGGAACTGGGCAGTCTGGCAGGTTGAGCGGCTTCATTGAGCTAGACCCTGCTGTTAGATTTCTTTTTTATGCGCTATGTGGTAGGCCGTGACTGTGCTTTCGCACGCTTTTTTCTGAGTGGTTGGCTGCCCTCTACAGATTGTCGGTGCGCGCAAGTGCGTCCTGCTGTGCATCCGATTTGTGCACGTGGCCTGTGCATGCACTTTTTCGCATCTCGATTGTGCGCCAAGGTTTGGAGCAGTAACAATGTGCTTAGCCATTTGGAGCACAAACTTGGGACACACAAATTTTGTGCGCATAAATTTTGATTCAGCGGGGCTTCGGCCGGACGCATATCCTCAGTCGCCTATTAAGCATACTGACGGATTAATGGCGCAGTGGCTAAGAAACCTAAGCGCCTTTCTCTCTGTGCTGCCTGTCACATTAGGACATCTCAGCCTGAAGGGCCCTCTAACTTATGCCAGCGCTGCTTAAAGTCTCAGGGAGAATTATATTCCTCTGATTTTACTAAGTTGGGTCTTCCCAGCTTGATGATGGCCTGGTTAAGGATATGTCAGGAGGGACGCCTGACTTTGGAACTCTCTTGACTGGTTCCTCAGCAGGGAATGACAGCTCAGTGGCGCTGCACAAGTGCCTCCTAGTCTTGACATGGATCCTTCTGCCTTTTCTTGGGCAGAGTTTTTTCAAAGATTGCAATCCTTCCTTCAGGCGCAGTTCTCAGCGCCATACAAGCCTGTCAGTTCAGATCCTCAGGCGGTGGCCTTCCTCTCTTCTTGTACGTTTAAGTGCCGAAGTACACCTCAAGTTGCAGGTGACAGGCATCTAGATGGCACTGATGATGAGGAAGATCCTGACTCCCCTGGGCTGAACTGTATACAACTATGTTGAGGTTCTTTCATAGAGATGAATTGCTGGCTCTGATTTCCTAGACAATGAAAATGCTGGAAGTTCCTGGGGCAGATTCTATGTCTCAGCTAAAGAGAAATCCTATTTTAGTTTCTTTGCGTAAATCCTCTTGTTTTTTCCTGGTTATGGAGGCCATTCAAAAACTGATTGATCTTGAATGGGATGCCCTGTAGGCAAATTTTAAAGGAGGTCGGACCTTGGAAGGCCTGTACCCCCTGGATCCAGTAGTGAGAGAGTGTCAGCATTTCCCAAAATTGGATGCACTTGTCTGTGCCATCACTAAATGGATGACCATCCCCGTGGAGGGAGGAGCAACCTTGAAAGATGTGATGGTAGACTTATTGAGGCCATCCTTAAGCAAGCTTTTGAAGCAGTGGCTCACTCTTTGCTTCTCTCTCAGGAGGTTGATGACTCTGGAGTCAATTCCAGAGCAGTTATGGAACCCACCGCCTCCTTTTTAGCAGATGCCAGCTGCGATTTGGTCCCCACCTCGACCAGAGGATTGGCTTTGGTAATAGCGGCCAGTTATGGCTGAGAATTGGGTGGCCAATGCGACCTCCAAAGCAAATCTTAGGAAATTGCCTTTTAAAAGATCACTTATTTGGGAGCAAGTTGGAGAAACTGGCAAGTAAGTGGGGCGAATCCCCGGTTCCTTGATTGCCTGAGGATAAGAAGCAGTCACTGCGCCCCTTTGCTATGAGGGGGTCGTCTCAGGGGTTCCAGGCATTTTCGTCCCTACAGAGGGGTGACCTTTTAGAGGACTTGACCTTTTGGAAGGTCTCAGTCCTTTCGTCCCAGACAGCCCCATGCAGGGAGCAGGCTCGGGTAGTGGAACCTCCTGAGCCTCCCAATGAAGCTTTGCTGACCCACCCTTGGGAACAGGAGATAGGGGTATGTCTCTCTTTTATTAGAGGTGGGTCAAGATTACATTGGATCAGTGGGTCCTGGTGGTAATATGAGAAGGATATACATTGGAGTTTCGCAGTATTCCTCAGGACGTGTTCATGGTGTCTCCCTGCCACTCTCCACAGAAAAAGCTAGCAGTCGATAGTATGCTGTCAAGATTCCTCAGTCTGAGGGTTGTGGTTCCAGTGCCCACGTCCCAAGAAAATATGGGTTGATATTCCATTTATTTTGTTGTGTTCAAGAAGGGCAGACTCCTTTCGTCCCATCCTGGATCTCAAAGGAGTCAACCGTCATTTGCGAGTGACTCACTTTCGCATGGAAACATTGCGCTCAGTGATAATTGCCATCCATTTGGGGGAATAACTGATTCCTTGGATCTGTCCAGATTCCTATCCAACTGGAGCATTGTCTGCATTTTGCAGTTCTGGGGTGCCATTATCAGTGTCGTGCACTGTCCTTTGGTTTAGCCACCACTCCCAGAACCTTTTCTAAGATTATGGTGGTAGTAGCAGCAGAACTGAGAAAGGATGGGATCCTTGTACACCCATATTTAGACAACTGGTTGATTCATGCCAAGTCTCTGGAAGAGAGCTGTCTGGTGACCCGCAAGGTGATTTCCTTGTTGCAGGAGCCCGGTTGGGTTGTGAACCTAGCCAAAAGCAGTCTTTAACCATCTCAGTTGTTGGAGTATCTGGGTGTATGTTTCGACACGAAGCAGGGCAAAGTTTTTCTTCTGCAAGCTCGTATTCAAAAGTTGATGGCGCAGGTGTGTCTCTTGGTGAGCCCTATATGTCTGTCAGCATAGTCCTATCTACTGGTGCTCGGGATGATGGCGGCAACCCTGGAAGTAGTGCCATGGGCGAAGGCGCATATGCATCCACTTTAGCGTTCCCTGCTGTCTCAATGGAACCCGCAGTCTCTGGACTATTCAGTTCGGCTCCACCTGCCGATGGATGTCTGCTCCCACCCCCAGTGGTGGTTACAAGTGAATCATCTGAGAAAGGGAGTCTCCCTGAAATTGCTGGACTGGTTGACATTTATGACAGATGCGAGCCTCCAAGGTGGGGGAGCTCACTATCAGGAACTAATAGCGCAAGGGCACTGGAATACAGAGGAGTATCTCTCGAACATCAATTGGCTGGAAGCCCGGGCAGTCTGGTTGGCATGCTTACAGTTCAGCTGCAGGGTCGAGCAGTCCGAATAATGTCAGACAATGCAACAATGGTGTCTTATATCAATCGGCAGGGAGGAACCAAGAGCCAGCAAGTATCGCAAGAAAGAGATCAACTTATGGAATGGCGGAAGTGCATCTTCAGGAGATCTCAACCTCATACATTGCAGGAAAAGACATTCTCAGCAGGGAGAGTCTGGACCCAGGAGAATGAGTATTGTTGGATAAGGTGTTCCTGCTGATGGATTGCTGGGGTCTTCCATTTATAGACCTGCTGGCAACGTCTTGCAATGCGAAGGTTCCTCGATTCCTTAGTCGCAGGAGAAATCCAAAGTACTTAGGGATCGATGTTTTTGTGCAGGTCTGGCCAGAAGGCAAGTTGCTGTATGCCTTTTCCCCGTGGTCCCTATTGGGAAGAATGGTTCGAAGGATCGAAGGACACAGTGGCATGGCACTTCTGGTGGCACCAGCTTGGCCCAGAAGACTATGGTATGCAGATCTACAAAGACTCCTGGTGGAAGCCCCCCTTTGTTTTCCACCATCCAGAAACCTGTTGCAGCAGGGGCCTGTCCTTCATGAAGATCCTACTGTTTTGTCTTACGGTAATGCCTTGAGAGAGGGTTCACTTGTTGAAGCGTGGATATTCTTCTGCGGTGATTGCCACCTTGCTATAAGCACGAAAGTTCTCCACTTCCTTAGCCTATGTGCAGGTTTGGCAAGTGTTTCAGGCTTGATGTGAAGATCAAGGAGTGTTTCCATGTTCAGTTGGGATCCTGCTCATTTTGGAATTTTTGCAGGATTGATTGAATAAAGACTTGTTCTTAATTACTTGAAGGTACAGGTAGCAGCTCTTGCTTGTTTCAGGGACCAGGTGAATGGTGAATCCTTATCGTCTCATCCTGATTTGGCCCGTTTCTGGAGGGGTGTGAAACATCATCTTCCTCCCTTGCGGTTGCCAGTTCCTTTGTATAGTCTTAACCTGGTGTTGGATTTCTTGGCGGGCCCTACGTTTCAACCGCTATGTAGCCTTTCCTTGTGGTTACTGACCTTGAAAATGGTGTTTCTGGTGGCAATTTGTTGTGTGCATTGAATTTCCAAGCTTCAGGCCTTGTCTTGTCGGATGCCATTCCTTCAGATGACTCCAGGCGTGACACAGATATGTACTGTTCCTTCCTTCTTGCCTAAAGTGGTCTCAGATTTTCACTGAATCAGTCCATTTCCTTACTGTCCTTGGATAAGGAAAGAGGTGCAGAGGAATACCGCTTGTTGCGACCCTTAAGAAACATGTCATGAGAAATCTGGATGTTTCTAAAACTTTCTGAAAGACGGATCGCCTGTTCGTCCTTCATGGTGGAAGAAAACAGGGTGAACCAACTTCAAGGGCTAAAATAATTCACTGGATTAAGGAGGTGGTCACGGCCACATATGTGGTGGCTGAAAAGCCGTTGTCTACTTAGGGTTCATTTCACTGGGGCTCAGGCAGTGTTATGGGCGGAGGTTAGATTGTTGTCTCCCGTCAACATTTGCCGAGCTGCGATGTGGTCCTCCTTACACACATTTTCCAGGTATTATCATCTGGATGTGCAGGCCTGGGAGAAATCAGCTTTTGCACATGTGGTTTGAATGGATCGTGGCAGCCTCCTGCCTTGTTCGGAAATAGCTTGGGTACATCCCTCTGGTTCTGGATTCATTTTTCTGGACGCTAAGAAATGAGAATTTACTACCTACCTGATAATTTCCTTTTCTTTAGGACAGACAGATGAATCCAGCTTCCCGCCCTTGGCTGCCAAATCATTGGGCTATTTTCCTCCTGCATGACTGAAAGCTTCCAGGGATTACTGGTAAGTATTAATCCAGTTCCTAGACTAGTGTTCAAACATGCTCGTCTGAGCGCGGTGTTTCTTGTTGTTTGTTTTTATTCAAATTTTTTGCTAGTGTTCACAGTTGCTTTTGAGGAGAATACTGGCAGGCTGATGTCACTGTAGGAGTATATATACTGTGATGTCAGTTTGCTCTGTCTCCATCTGCTGGTAGAGGTGGATAACCCCACTGGTTCTGGATTCATCTGTCTGTCCTAAAGAAAAGGAAATTATCAGGTAAGTAATAATTTCTCATTCTTTACTGTTCAACCTTGGGCAAGTCACATTGTCTCCCTGTTTCTCTGTTTACCCAACTATAAGTGGCTAATAGCAATTAGATAACAGAACATTTGTACCAGTCAGTCAACGATGAGCTCTAGTGATCATTGTCTGCAAGAAACCCAACTCACAGCTTATGTGGCTGTGTAAAACCGATTTTAAAAGCATTTACAATCATAAGCAGGTCATTTTAATTACATTTCATTTTATTTAATATATAACCTCCATGATCACTGTATCTAATATAAAGATAATTGCCTTTTAAATGCCTTCCTCTTCAGCTGAAGACATCTTGCTTTAGGCATGGACAACCTCAAAGATTGTCACTTACTACTACTACTACTATTCTTCCTTCTCTCCTCTACTCTTTATAAATGGTAATACAATCTGGATGCTAGAAATCTGCTGCCCGGTTATCTGACCTAGCCATGACTACACACATGTTTCTAGTGTGCTAAATTACGATATCTGTCAGGATATAAGACAGTATATTCATGCAAATTCTCTCTGTTGTTCTCAGAGAGTAATAATTATTTATAGGTGTAGAGGCACTATGTTTCAAGGACAAAGATATTGGATTCAAACTGCTTTATTTAAAGATATTACCTTGTATAAAAGCTTGAGGCTGTGGAAACCCAAATATGTCATGTGTGAATCTTAATATAAGAAATGGATATTCCAAGAGACATTTTGGCCCACAGGACAGGGTGTCAATTTGGTGCTGCCTCGCCCCCCCCCCCCCCCCCCCCAGGCTCTTTCTTTCCATCACAAGAAATACCATGTTTTTTAAAATAAATAAAGTTTAAAATGGCAACTACTGAAATGAAGTCAGTAGACTTTTCTTTAGACTTTCTTTTTTTATATTCCGCTTTTCACTTTTTCAGCATTTTAAAGTGGATTACATTCAGGTACTGTAGGTATTTAAAAGCGCAAGGGATAAAACTTTCTTTAGATATGCTAGTTAAAAGGAAGATGGAAAGCTAAATAGTGAAAATTAAAGGGACGGACTGGTTGATGAAGAGGAGGATCAAGATTATGCTTTGAACATTGCTTCACATTGTAAGGAGAGGATGGTGGACAAAAGGCAGTATCATAGGAGACTGAGGGGTGAACATATACTAGCGGATTTTAAAAGCACTACGCGCACCAAAGCTGGGAGAAATCTGCCGTGCAGATTTTAAAAACCGCGCAGGAACGCGTATAACTCCTGGTATGCGCACATATCAAAAAGTTCAAAAAAGGGGTGGGGAGTGGGTTGGCCAAGTCTGTAACATGAAGTCTGAGTGCACAAGCAAGAGCCGAGGTCCCCTACCACATAACTTTACTTCTGATATGGACAGCATATAAGCAATAAAGTCAAAACTAGGCTAGTCAGCAGGGTTTCAAGGGTCTGGGCTAATAGGGTAAAAGGGAGACATGTTAGCTTGTTGGTTTAGGAAGTCCTCTCCTTTACTGGGGCAAACTGGGAATGAACTGGGGAAACAGATAATTGCATCGGCATGTGTATCTACTAAAATTCCCCCCACTTAGGAAATCGAGACGGCATTTGTGCACACATGTGCGCATCAATATAAAGTAATGCGCAATTATGCGCATATAGCCAATTTCATGACAGGCGCACATATACATGCGCATGTTATAAAATAGGCACATCCATGTGTGCGAGCCAGCAAACCCGCCGTGCGCAGATCTTAAAATTCACCTCATATTCGTTTGCCAAGGGAGGTAGTATCCAAGATACTGGAAAAATTGAAAGCAGACAAGGAAATGGGATTAGTTTCAGTATATTCCAGGATACTAAAGGGGCTTAGGGACATATTGACTATACCCTCCCCAGCTTCGTTGCAGAGCAGACGATAACTTTCAGCAGAGATTTTAGGAATTAAAGCAATAACGGAATTTAAGTTTGGAACGAACAGAGAAGGGCTTTATTAGCAATGGAAGAGAAGGCTAAAAACTGAGCAGGATCTATGGCAACAGAGTAGGCAGGTACAGAGGGACAGGGTGGGTGTGCCAAGTGGTCTTTGTCTGTATGCCTAAATTTCAAAACTTTGATATTCATTACAAATTGTGAAAAATTAAATTTGCAAACTATGACCACTTTAGTTTAATAGCTATATATAGTAAACAAAACCGCATTGGACATATTGATGGAAATTTGTGATATATAAAAATTGCAAAATAAAAAATAAAAATGTAATTGCTCTCATTAGGTCCCCCATTGAGAGAAGCACCCTGGGCAGGTGTCCCTGTCATGGTACTATTAATACAGCCCTGGTCAAACTTATATATAAGTGTATTTATATAATTGTATTTTTTGACCCTGACTGTACTTTTGCAAAGATTTACTTTTCAAATGTTTTTCTTTATGTTCAGTGCTTATATCCTTGATCACATAAAGCCTAATATTGGGTATGGTCTCAAACTAGATGGTCCTTGTCTTTGTCGATCATCATATTTTATGTTTCCATTTTAATGTCTTTTGCCTTTTTCTCTTAAAATAAAAAAGACCCTTTTTTAAATATGTTTTCCAGGTTGGTGTTAAGTAAACTCTGACTGCTGTCATTTTAGCATTATTATACCTCTCCTAAGTATGGTAGCTATCTTTTAAAAGTTATTTTGCAGTATTTTGGGACTTATAATGAAGAAGAAGAATGGGCAGGTTAAAAAAAAATCTTCAAGCTGACTGTGAATGTAGAGGCTGCCTTCACAGACTCTTGAAGAAATTGGAGGTGACATCTGCCAGATAAAAGGCAGTGGCTTACAGAGTTCTTGAAAAGTATTGCCTTCCAGGAGTCAGCCAGATACTCTGCTCAGCCAAGCAAAATTTATTTATTTAAAAAATGTATATGCTACATCATTTAAAATTCTGAGTGGCTTACAAATATAACATACACAATCATAAATACTTAATTAGGTGAATGGTCATGGGGGAAGGGAGAACCAAGTTCTGCGATTGTGATGATTGAATGACCAGTCAAAGACTGGTGTCAGAAGTAGCTCTGGTAGAAATCAGTACTGTGACAGAATTTAGCTATGAAAACAACCCACCCCTTGCTCCCTCCAGATCAGATGAAAAGAGGAGAAATGATAAGGAAGAAACAAGAAAATAGAGAGCGCAATCTAGTGACCCAGCAAGCCATAGGGTAGCCAGATTGATACCAGCAGGACACAATTTCACCAGAAACCAATCAGGTCAATGGGGACAGGTTGGAGGTTGTATGCATATTTTCCAGCAAGCTTGGTAAGGAGAAAACAAAAGGACAGATAAAGTGCACCCAAGTGATACTACAGGTTATAGGGTAGCTGGGTTGGTATCAGAAACCCCAAATTGGTGTCAAGGCCACAGGGACTTTGAAAGCAGCATGTTCAGGCAACAGCCTCATTAGTCTTGGTAACTGTTTATATTATTGAAAAGTTTGGTGGTAAGACATGGAGGGGGCTGGGGTACTGGATTAATTATGGGATCTTGCATGTTCATCTGCCCAGAATGTTTGAAAACCAATAAGGAAGAAAATGAAAACTGACTTTTATAAGGAACAATATTCTACAAGCAGTCAAGATTTTACAGCTGAGAAACATTATTGCTGCACAGACAAGAAAAATTGGACAGACTCAAATGAGTCAATTGGCCTTTATCTGCTGTTATTTACTGTGATAATATGAATGAGACTGGATCCTACTATTTCATCGACTGGAAGGTTTTGTTATGCAGAATGTTCAATATAAGAAAAATGAAACAGTGAAGATTGTGTGGATTCCCAGGGACCCATGGGTAAATTTTCCCCTTATGAGACAAGAACCACCATACTCAGGAGTTAAAATAAGGCTTTATTGCTGCGACAGCATAGACACATGTACAGGCAGAGGCAACAAAAGTTGTCTGAATCTTACTACTTAGTACTACAGGGTTTATATAGAAAAATAGTACAGTGATGGAACATGAATATCAAATGGCTCTTAAGCACATTCCAGGTGTACATAGATATAGAAACATAGAAATGACGGCAGAAAAAGACCAATTGGCCCATCTAGCCTGCCCAGCAAGCTTCCACACTTATTTTCCCATACTTATCTGTTTCACCAACCACGAACTTCAGGGCTCTTGTTGGTAACTGTTTGATTCAAATTTCCTGCCATCCCCTGTCATTGATGCAGAGAGTAATGTTGGAGTTGCATCAAAGGTGAGCATAAGGCTTATGGTTAAGGGTTGTATTCCGCCGCATCAAGCAAGTTACCCCGATGCTTGTTTACCCAGATTGCACAGATCGATGCCTTGTTGGATGATGTCTGAATGGAAATCCTGTTTTCCCTCACTTCCCCCTACCGTTGAAGCAGATAGCAATGTTGTATATGCTTTCAAAGTGATGTATCAGGCTTAATTGGTTTAAGGTAGTAACCGCCGTAATAAGCAAGCTACCCCCACACTTATTTGTTTACCCAGATTATGAAGTTCTTTCCTTGTTGGTTGTTGTCTGAATGCTAATCCTCTTTTCCACATTACCCCCTGCCATTGAAGCAGAGAGCAACGCTGTGTATGCAATCAAAGTGATGTATCAGGCTTAATTGGTTTAGGGTAGTAACCGCCGTAATAAGCAAGCTACACCCATGTTTATTTGTTCACCCAGATTGTGAAGTTCAGTCCTTTTTTGTTGTTATCTGAATGCAAATCCTCTTTTCCATATTTCCCTTTGCCGTTGAAGCAGAGAGCAATGTTGGGGTTGCATTAACTGTGCAAGGGATTTTTTTGAGTAAGGGTAGTAATCACCAGGTAGTAGTTAACATTCCAGCAAGCCACCCCCATGGTTCTACTCTTCATTCCCATCCTCTAGCCCAGAGCTTTCCAAACTGTGTGTCGCGACACGTTAGTGTGTCACATGCAGTGTGAAGGTGTGTCGCCCGATCCACATAGCAGCAGGGCCGGCAGAAGCAGGGAACTACAGCAGGAAGATCGGCGGGGCCATAGTGGAGCTTACCTCACCACGGCCCGAAGAAAAGGGTCACATTCACTCCTCCTCCTTCCTGCCTGCGCAGCCCCAGAAGAAAAACGTTGCCAGAGCCGCGTGGGCAGGAAGGAGGAGGAGCATCTGCCGTGTACAGAAGAAGAGCAGTGTTAATGGGCCGCTGCATATCCCACATCGCGGTGGCCCGAGAAGAGGAGGAAACCCGGTAGTAGGGCTGCTGTGAGAATGAGAACCTGATTGTGTGTTTGAGGGAAGAAGACAGATGGAGAGAAAAGAAATAGAAAAAAAAAGACCCTGTAAAAAGAACTGGCAAAAAAACAAGAAAGGGAAGCTTGAAAAAAAAGCCTGTGACCAACCGATTAGAAAACTAAGATAAGACAGCAAAGGTAAAAAAAATTACTTTTTAGTGATTGGCACATGTTTTCTTTGGGAATGTGGAAGAGTAGCACTTTCTCTATGCCAATCTCGCAATGTACGAGATCGGCATGGAGGAAGTGGAAGCCCGCAAATATTTAATACCATGGGGTCTGCACAGAGGAGGCAGCAGAACGGGCTTCAGTGCCAGTAGCAGCAATCAGCACCTCCCCAAATATCCATGCGGCAGCAGTAGCAGAGGAATGAGAGGGGCTCTGAGTTTGCTGGCAAAAGAAAGAGAGGGGGTCTGCCTTCAGTGTGTGCAAGTATATGAATAGGAGTCTGCCTGGGGGTGTGAATGTATGGTGCCTGCCTGAGGCTGTATCTGTGTATGAGAACGAATGGGTGTCTTCCTGGGGTCTGTCTGTGTGAGAATAGGTGCCTGCCTGTGTGTGATGTATGTGTGTGTGAGAATAAATTGGTGCCTGCCTGCCTGGAGGTCTGTGTGTGTGTGTGTGAGAATGAATGTGTGCATGCCTGGAGGGTGGGGAGGGAGCAGTGTGAGAATGAATGGGAGCTGCCTGGGAGTCAGTGTGGGTGTAACATTATGTAATCCACAAACATTTATGTAAAAATTTAAGGAAACATACATAAATTGTCGAAATACATTTTATTCGTTTAACCTTTAACCTCTGGTTTGCTAGTAGACTGAATTACTGTGTCGTGAGATTATGTTTGTCTTAAAAGTGTGTCACCAACATGAAAGGTTTGGAAAGCTCTGCTCTAGCCTTTATGGATCCACAGTGTTTATCCCACGCCGCTTTGAAATCTTTCACAGTTTTAGTCTTCACCACTTCCTCTGGAATGGCATTCCAGGCATCCACCACCCTCTCCATGAAGAAATACTTCCTGACATTGGTTCTGAGTTTTCCTCCCTGGAGCTTCAAATTGTGACCCCTAGTTCTACTGATTTTTTTCCATTGTAAAAGGTTTGTTGTTGACCTTGAATCAATAAAACCTTTCAAGTATCTGAAAGTCTGTATCATATCGCCTCTGTTCCTCCTCTCCTCCAGGGTGTTCATCTCTCCTCGTAAGTCATTTTATGAAGACCATCCACCTTTTTGGTTGCCCTTCTCTGGACCTCCTCCATGTCTCTGTCCCTAGCAAAGTGAAGTATTCATAAGCGCTGACTGCATGACCCATGGTCAGCCCTATTTTCTGAGAAGGGCCCACAGCATGGCCCCAAGTGCTGGGGGTTTTCCCACCTTGAAGGTACAGGAAGGTCACCAGCCTGCAGGCTCCGTCAGAGATGAGAAATGGGTAGGTCTCTTGACCACTGATCCAGGTGCTCGTTTAAGAACTCCGGGGAGGGGGAGGTGAATGACTTTCCACCCCTCGCCTGTGACGTCAGAGGTGTCTTCACAGCTCTGACTGTTCCGGTGTTCCTGGAAAAGCCATGGACACCTGCAAAAGGCTCTTAGCCTAAAGCAATTTCTTATATTTTCTGGCCTATTTTCTTGTCTTATAGATTTAACCCTTAGCAGTGCAGAGCATTGTATTTCTAAGCCTGAAGCATAATAGTGTCAGAAGTTGCCTGACTTCTGTTTGGGTTCCACAGTTGTTTTTGGCTAGGTGTGGAAAGGAATAAAGAGGAAGACTTTTTCAGAGAAAAAAAATGAAAAAATTGTACTGTGCTGCATTAGCCATTGGGTAGTCACTAGAATAATTGTCCAGTACAGAAACAAACAAAAAAAAAGGTATACAAATTATACTGGTATTAACTTATGCTGATTTCGTAGGTGCTGCCTTGACCTTGTCTAAGTAATGGGTTTGTAAACTATGTTTATCCCTTGACATCCTTTACACATGTTCTAGCGTACCTTTCAAGCAGTACAAGTGATTGCTAAATCATATTTCTCCCATCCAGAGTATATTGTTTACACAGAGGAGATATAAAAATAACAAAAACTTCATCTGGTGTATAATTATTTAAAAGATCATATTACTGAACAGAAATAACTGGAATTGGATTTGCTGGTATTCAGCTTTTTTTTTTTTTTTTTTTTTTTTAAGAGGATATGTTGGTATCCTGGATAAATTTCATGTTTGCAAGCTTGGGGCAAGATATAATGAAAACTGAGAGGAAAGAACAGAACAAGCTCTGCAAAGCAGAGTTCAAATGTGCAAAGTAAGATAGAGACACCAGGAATTTTAAGTGCATGCTGAAGTGCTATCAACATTTTTTGTAATTAGTAATTAGAGCAAAACAGATAACTGTAATCCTACACCTTTTATTTAATAATTTTATTTCTGCGGAATATAAAGAACTGATTGTTGAAAACATGTTTCAAAAAGTTCCTTCCATTTATGTGATGCTAGTTACTACCAAAGCTTTTGATACTGTCTTGCATAGGAGGCTTGTCCACCAACTTCTTCAGGATGTATGGAAAAGAATGTTGGAGACTTCACTCTCACTGCTTCCTGTAGGAAAGAAGGTGAACACTAAATACTGCATCCAGATAGCCAAGGGATTCAATAGTCCAGTTGCCACGCTAGTCTGTGATTGATAAATCCAACTTTAAAAGGACAAAGGAATCAAAACTCTAGTTCTTTTTGTGTCCTTGGAGTTTTTAGGAAGATCTTCTTTAGAACATTATGCTTAGCTTCTATGTAGTGTCCTATTATTGCCCTCTGCTTTAACGGCAGGAGGAATTATTTTCAGACAGCCACAAACAAGTCATTGAATTTTATGGTCTGGGAAAACAAATTATCATGGGGATAACTTGCTGATGTGGCTGTTACTACCCTTAACCAATTAGCCTTAATCTTGGATGCAACTCCAAA
Source organism: Rhinatrema bivittatum (assembly GCF_901001135.1). Classification (NCBI taxonomy): domain Eukaryota; kingdom Metazoa; phylum Chordata; class Amphibia; order Gymnophiona; family Rhinatrematidae; genus Rhinatrema; species Rhinatrema bivittatum. The sequence continues at coordinate 201,393,877 of NC_042615.1, forward strand.
ATTGCTGTCTGCTTCAATGGCAAGAAGTAATGGGGAATTGGATTCAGATAGCAACTAACAAGGGCCCTGACTTTGATAGTTTGGGAAACTAAGTATGGGGGTAACTTGTATGGCGTGGCAGTTGCCACCCCCCCTGATGCTACTAATTATGAGGGAGGCCTGTATGGCATGGCTGATGCTACAATAAGCTTGCTGGGCAGATTGGATGGACCATTTGGTCCTTTTCTACTGTCATTTATATGTTTCTATGTATGTGATTGAATAAATGCATTTCATCTGGAAGGAACACAGAAATTTTCTGAGATTCTCCCTCCAGAGAAGCAAAATTAATTTGTTCCCCATGGAACACTGGAGAGGAGTTCGGGAAGCATCTGGTCCATTCACCTTCTAATGCTTTTGAGCCAGCATTTAGAGCCTCTGCTTTGGCTATTGGTGTCTGCAAGCTGACATATGTCTGTGGATCTCTGACCTAAGAGAAGATATGCAGGACAGACTTACAGACATGCGATACAGGGGAGAGAACTACTTTGTGGACAAAGTAAAAAAAAAAAAAAAAGCAGAATATCTAATTAAAGATCACTGTTCTATGTATCAGACATGCTCCAACACTTACAAGTATCAAGTTGGACATATAGGAGAGAGTCTTTATTCAATAGAGACAATTTAAAAAACATAAACATATTCCTCTGTCCACTTGTGCCCATCAGCAACAGAACTCAAAGTCTCACCCATGTGACTGCAGAAAATTGACCATCCCCAACATGGCAACAACATCAAAATTAGCGCCAGGTTTTTGGCTGAAATCTGAGCACATAGCCAGTATTCCAGTTTCCATATCAGACGACCTTCATTACATTATATTACATCTTAGTCTTATATCTCGTGCCCCATTCTAAAACAAGGACTCAAAGTGGCTAACATCATAAAAATAGCAATGCCTAAAAAAATGCAATACATAAAAAATACAATATAATCACAATCAATACATAATAATTCCACCCTCCATTTCTCAACGACAGGGAATTCCTTAAAAGTACACTACTTGTTAATTCTACAGGAGCTTCCAAAGGAACAATCCCTTTTGGTTCACCACCAATGGCCCATTGGAGTGGGGGCTTAGATGACCCTGTGGCTTTATAACTCTCACGGTATTTTTCCCCATGAGGAAAATTATCGTGGTGGTAATTGCCCTCCTTACATTGTGCAATGACCCCGGGAATGTGAGGCTGTCCTCATTTAAAGGAGTCCCAGACCCTATTGACTGCTTAGTAATCAAGGGGTGGGGGTCCTGACTTCTGGGACTCCAGTTTTTATGATAAAGGGGAGGGGTTGCAGAAGGGGCATGGGGCCTGTGAATGACTTTATAACTAATTTTATAAACTTTTTCACATATGGGCTGCCTTCAAGAGTGGTAGTGATGGGGTTTGCTTTTTGGAGGGGGTTTTACTCTGGGCCATCAGCTCCTTTAAGTCAAGGCCAAGGAAGCTTGGTGATATGCATTCATGTACACAAGCTCCCAGGGGAAGTTAGCTACTCTTAGGGGCAGATTTTAAATACTTGCGCGAACAAAAGTACGCTGGATTTTATAAGATACGCGCGTATCTTATAAAATCCGGGGTTGGTGCGCGCAAGGGGGTGCACATTTGTGCAACCTGCACGCGCCGAGCCCAGCGCGGCCTGCCTGTTCCCTCCGAGGCCGCTCCGATTTCGAAGCGGCCTCAGAGGGAACTTTTCTTCGCCCTCCCCCCACCTTCCCCCACCTTCCCCCACCTTCCCCTCCCTAACCCACCCCCCCCCGGCCCTATCTAACCCCCCTCCCTTTGTCGGCAAAGTTACGCCTGCTTTCAGCAGGCGTAACTTTGCGCGCTTTGGCCGGCAGCCCCGCTCCGTCCTCCGGTCCCGGGGGCTGGTCCGGAGGCCTCGACCACGCCCCCGGGCTGGCACCACGCCCCCGGGCCCGCCCCCTCCCTCCCCTTTTCGAAAGCCCCGGGACTTACGCGCGTCCCGGGGCTTTACACACGCCGGCGGCCTATGCAAAATATGTGCGCCGGCGCACGCGGGCCTTTTAAAATCCGCCCCTTAAGTTATAGCTACCTTTGCTTCCAGTCTTGGCTTGTGAATTTTTCAGCAAGCCGTGTTATTTGGTTTCCTTTGTTTAGTGTATTAATGATCACATTATCCTAAATTTTCATGCTAACAAGCTCATTTAAATATGCGCACTGCTTTGGCTCAAATTGCACAAGGTTTTTGAAATATCTTGTGCTATCCACAAGTTATGCCATTCACCGCACAAAAAAACTGTTTGTCACGCAGTACATGGCCTAACGCGACTTAGTGAATGAGTCCCCATAGCTTGAAAATTGGGCAGTGATAGTGTTCTATCCATATCAGCCTACATTGATGAGATCTGCAAGGCTGTGTCATGGATTTTAGTCCACCTATTCAAATCCCATTACTGTTTGGATATAGCTCCTGTTCCAGCACAGTTTGATCAGTCTGTTTGCCAAGGTTTCTTTAAAGGGTAGAATAAAACGCCATTTCTCCTCAGGCCAATTTTTATTATTTTGGGTTTTCGTACCCCCAAAAATATGTTTCTATATGTATGACCTTTAGCTATTTATTTGTATTCTGAAGGCAGCATACACGAAGTATGAGGAGATGTATTTCTTGAAAGTTGGTAATGATTTACATATGATTTCTTCTTTATTTTCAAAGGTGTTCTGGTATAAGAAATAGCTATGTATTTATTACATGAGATAAGAGGTGACATCTCATATTTTATCAAGAATGTTTATTGTCTCTGGAGTTGTTTAGTATACTAGTTTCTAAACTGTGGATTAACTCTGGAGTCACGTGACTGCCATGTGCCTCTTCAGAAACCTTCCCAAACTTGTAATTAGAGCATTAACAAGTCTATTTCGTTCATTCATTTCTTCCAGTTATTAGTGCCTTTATTGTTTTTTGCTCTATAATAACCTTCTTCTATTAATACTATCCTTTTAGGGCTTAATTCACTAAGCTTTTTTTTTTCCCATAGATACTGAATGGAAGAAAGCCATTAGTAAATCATACCCTTCATGGCCTATGTGCTAAAACTCATCCTAAAAATGTATTTTGTATTACAGCTATAAATGGAATGATTTGCATACTAAAATGCTAGTCAGTGGAAAATGCACTAAGATTTAGCTAGTGCCCACAAAACAAAATATCCCCCTACCACGCACATGCTTTTCCTTTGCATACTAAGCTTAAAAGTGTAGCATAAACATGCTGAATCATGAAATCTTCTGTGCTAATAGGCTCAGAGTGAAAGAGCCAGTTAACTAACGTAGTAGTAAAACTTAAAGGATGTGAACTTTACCTGTGAATAGTACCTTACAGGTACTGTCACAAGGTCACCTCCTTAGTGATGCAGGTTCCCTTCTCTCCGTCTCCTGGGTGTTTCTGGGGCTTGTTCCCGGGTCCCTTGATCCTTGTCTGGGAGGCCCTCCAAGTCCTCGGCCTATCCTCCAGTCCCGCTGCGCTGGCCAAGCTCAAGCACTAGCACAGAATTTAGCTGAGTTACTCCCAGCCTCTCTCATAAGCAAATGACCCACAAGAAAGAAATAACAAAAATGGATTACCAGTGTGTACTGAACAAGTCAGCTGGTTTCGCCCCTCATCATTTTATCCCTGGAGTTTCCAGCAATCTCTCCAGTTCTCTGGAACATTCAAATTACTGCTTTGGCTTTATCATTTACAGCTACTATTCCTTTCAGGGGAACAGGGCACAACTCTCCCCAGCACCCCTCCGTTGTGCAATGGCTACCAGCCTTCCATATCCACCAGCTTATACTGTGCTGTAACCTTTTACTCTTAAGTGTAACCATGAAAACAGGCTTCACAGTATTAAACACAATATTTCCAGTTACTCACTTGAACTCCATGTCTGAAGCTGAGGACTCGTCTGTCAGAAAGTCCACCTCCATCTCATCCTCCTGCTCTGAGGAGCTGGGTTTTTCATCCCACGCCTCCCCGACCGGCACGCACTCCTCTTCACAGGCCATGGGTTCACCTGTGTCTGATTCACTCTCCCTGACGTCATCCAGCATTTCCTGTTTCTCCCAAACCCTTAGGTCAGGTGGTGGCTCTAACAACCCGGGAGTTGTAGTTCTCCTGGTTGCTTTTAGTGCCCTCTATTGTCTACCAGGATTCTGTGTTACCTTTTCTTTTCTACAGCTTCTCTGCTTTTGCCCCTGCTTATCTAGGCCTTCATCACAGTGCACATGGTCAGGACCTACATCACTAAACAACTGAAGCTTTTTTTTATGATAAAATGTAACTGAACCTTTTTGGCACCTGTTAGAATGTACGATAATACGCATATAACTTAGCGACGGTATAGAAAAGATTTTAAATAAATAAAAATAAATAAACATGGAGAATTTCATTCCCACAGCCATCCCCGCCCCCATCAAGTTCACCCCATCCAGTTCATCATCTCTACTTCAATCATCCAGATCCCTTTTTTATGTTCTTGGATGCTGTCATGTACCTGAATCCATGACCCCTTCTCCTGGACCCTTTCTCACTCTTCCAGAATGAATCCCTGCCATTGAAAAGTGTCCTGCTTTTTACCAGCTGGAGATCCCTCTTATCTGCAAGGTGGTGCAGCCCCCTGAATGATGATTCCTAGTGGCACTCACCACTGTCACATAATAGCGATGAGCAGCACTAGGCAGTATCATTTAGGGGATTGCAGCAGTTCCAGCAGGATGGCTATCACATTCCTCCTGCTGGTGAAGAGCAGGACACTCCTCCAATAAGGACTCATCCCAAAGAGGATGAAAAGGACCTGCATTATAGGGAGGTTGACTTGAGGAAGGGTCCAAGTGCTAGAAGAAATTGTCAGGCTTTGTTGGGTGTAGAAGATGATCTGGCTACATGAAAGGGAAGTTGGGCCTTGTTTGAATGTGGCAATCTTGATTGAGAAGAGATTGGGAGGATAGAATCCCCCGTGTTAATAAGCCTTTTCAATTATGGTCAACTAGCATAGGGATTTCCCATTCAGCATTCATGCTAAAGATTTAGCACCTGGTCAGAAGCAGGTGTTAGCGTTTAAGCTTTAGTGGGCAGCATGAAATAGCATGTGATGGAGAACACTCCATGCTATTTCATATGTATCAACGAAGACCTCATTTGTTTCCATCCTAAACTGATTTGCAGGTTTATGCTAATTTTAGCAAGATTAGGTTAGCATGCATAGTAAGCCATTAGTGTTTGACACCCTAGTTTTGTGTATATTAAATGCCCTTAACATGCACCCTTACCTGTTGGGGCAGATTTTATAAATCTGCGCACACGCGTACTTTTGTTTGCGGGATTTCAATAGATACACGCGTATCAATTAAAATCCGGGGTCGGCGCGCGCAAGGCTGCCCAAAATCGGCAGCCTGCGCGCGCCAAGCCGCACAGCCTGCCTCCGTTCCCTCCGAGGCCGCTCCAAAATTGGAGCGGCCTCGGAGGGAACTTTCCTTCGCCCACCTCCCCCCCCCCGGCCCTATCTAAACCTCCCCCCTACCTCTATCACAAAAGTTACGCCTGCTCGAAGCAGGCGTAAGTTTGCGCGCGCCGGGCCGGCTGCCGCGCTCCATGTTCCGGTCCGGGGACTGGTCCAGGGGCCGCTGTCACGCCCCCGGGCCGGAACCACGCCCCGGACACGCCTCCGAAATGCCGCATCACTCCCAACACGCCCCCGAAATGCTGCATCACTCCCGGCATGCCCCCGACACGCCCCTCCATGCAAGCCCCGGGAATTACGCGCGTCCCGGAGCTTGCGCGCGCCGCCGAGCCTATGCAAAATAGGCTCGGCGCGCACAGGGGGGGTTTGGGGTAGGTTTTCGGGGGGTACACGCGTGCCCCTTTGAAAATCTACCCCTTAGTGAATAAGTCCTATAGCCTATAGTCAGCATCACTTAGCTGGTTAAGTTCAGAATTACAAAAGAAAAGAATTTAATTTCTTGCACATTGTTTATTGTGCACATGTAAAATAAAAGTAATCCTTTGGTAATGAACTGTTATTGTCCAGTATAATTTATGCCACACATTTTGCTTTTGTGATTTATCTATATGTGTGTGTTTCACTCCGCCCTTCTTTTGTGTAAGTTCAGAATTAGCTAGCTAAGTGGTGCTGTTTTAATATCTGGGCATGGTCAGCAGCTGACACTTAGCTACTAGCAAACTTTTTATCGCTAAGCGAAGGGCAGGATGGGAGCATTCTGAGACAGAGCCACTTGTCTGGCTAACTTATAGGATCAATCATCAAATTGCGATAGAGCCATATGGTGTGATAACAGCAGGTCTAATACGCGTTAGATGTGCGATATTTAGCACATGGCATGTTAGTATGCAAATATGATGAGTATGCAAAAGCTAGAAAATTATGGAAATTAGGGGTTCCTATCAATTTAGCAGTGAAATAATGTAAGGAGTTTCCATGTTTGCTCATGCTGTCTTCTTTTGGAGCATACGATGAGCTTTCTGTTTAAAGGCCTAGGCCATATGGTCTTGCATGTAAGACATTTGCAATGGCCAATGGTATTCTACCATGCAGGGTCATATGGGTCCCAAACCTTGGTTCTAGTGAACCTTTAAGAAATAAACCACACAATGAAAAGGCACAACCAGAAAGTTAAATTTCAAAATATATGACAAGTTTATTAACCAATTATAGTCAACAAATTCAAAGCAAGTCAAGGTCTTTGGTAATCACATTCTGTAAGGACTATAGATCAAATAGCACATGACATTGTAACTGAAATGATTAGCACATTTAGTGTAGAACTATACATACATAGTTACAAATGCCAACATAATATATACAGTATTAGTATCATATCCTTTTGCAAATTCAGGATTACTGCAAAGACCATAGAAAGTGGAAGTGGCAACCCAATAGCTACAGTACAGCTCTAATATTAGAGCTGATACCAGCACAACTATGTGATAGCAAGTAGAAGGGCCAAATAGTCCATGTTGAAAGAGTGCACGCAAATGGGGGACAGCCTAAGGGCCACGGCAGCAGAGTTCAAGTAGAAGGCAGCAGGACCAGGACTGGAGAGCTCAGCATTGAGGCCGCAGGACTCAGACTGGAGAGCACGTCATGGAGGCAACAGCAGGATGAGATGACACAGTTGCATGCTGGCAGGACCACAGGAGATGACACAGCAGCATGGAGGTAGCAGCAGGATGAGAAGAGAGGAGAATCAACATCAGGACCAGGGATGAAACATGAGAAGAAACACCAGCAACAGGAGCCGGAGATGAAACATGATGAGAAGAGACAGCAGGAGATGAGATATGATGAGAAGAGACACTGGCAGCAGGACCAGGAGATGAGACATGATGAGAAGAGATACCAGCAGCAGGGCTGTGACTGGAGATCGCATGAAGGAGGCAGGACTATCGGTAGAGCAAAGAGAAGGGCATAAGAAGCAAGTTCTTTTTTACTCAGCGCACAATTAAACTCTGGAATTTGTTGCCAGAGGATGTGGTTAGTGCAGTTAGTATAGCTGTGTTTAAAAAAGGATTGGATAAGTTCTTGAAGGAGAAGTCCATTACCTGCTATTAGGTTCACTTGGAGAATAGCCACTGCCATTAGCAACGGTAACATGGAATAGACTTAGTTTTTGGGTACTTGCCAGATTCTTGTGGCCTGGATTGGCCACTGTTGGAGACAGTGGCTTGATGGACCCTTGGTCTGACCCAGTATGGCATGTTCTTATGTTCTTATCTAGCTGGCACAGGAACTCTCTATTGAGGGCAGGCCTGACTTGTTTGGACAAGTCATCTTTGATTGAAAGTTTTTACCCTTTAAAAGGTTAACTACTTAGGGAGGGGGGGGAGTGCCTTATGGCCCTTTTCCTCACCTGTGCTTTTGGCTGGTTAGGGGTGGCATACTTTGGGAGGACCTACCCCTGGGCCATCCCAATAGCTGAGGACTGCTGCATAGCATCGACTCCTGGGAGGATAGAGATGGCACTGGTGGAGGATCAGGCAATCTTTTTTTTTTTTAAATCTTTTTTATTTATTTTCATGTAACATACACAAAGCTAAAATACAACAACAGTAGCACCCCATACAACTTCAAACAAGTAATAAAATAATCAACTGTATCTAACATATTGCACGGTTTAAAAAACTTTGGGCATGATACAAATGGTAGAAAAAGGAAAAAGATAAAGAAAGGAGAGGAAGAGTAGAATAGGAAGGGGAAAGGAAGAAAGGGAAAGAAAAAGGATCCCAATAATACAGAAATCGAGAAACCCAAACAACCAGAAGTAGCTGAGAAGCTGGGGTTATGAGGCAATATACATCTCAAGAGGCTTTCACATCAGAGACCTTCGGCAAGTCTATTAAATTTAATTGCCATGATGTTTTCATATTTGCTATATAAGCATACCGAATTCCACCATAAATGTTTAGAAAGCATCTTGCTGTGTTTCCAATTACACATAATATTATGTAAGGCGAAGCTTCCTATACTGTGAGAGTCCAGTCTTACAGTGAAAGGCATAACATCTATGGGATCCATGTGGCTCATACCATAAGACTGGACCCATACAGCACAGAAAGTTGACACTGTTAAGCTCCACTCCTTCTGCCAAGTGGGGAGGATTGGGAGGAGGCCAAGCTGTACTGTAATCTCAGGGAAGAGAATATCATGGGAACTGGAGAGAAGAGATGTAAGACCTTTTAGGAAAGAAGAATGCGAGGAGGGCTTTCAGAGGAAGGAGGAGAATATGGGGAGACCCTTCTAGGAGTAGGGTGGGTACATGCAGAGGGCCGTCCAGAGGTGGGAGATGGAAATGTAGAGAGCTTTCCATGGTTGGAAAGGGGGTATGGAAATAGCTTTATGGAGTCAAAGGAAGGAAATGTGGGGAGAACATTCAAGGGATTAAGGAGAGCAAAGATTGAACCTAGTGGGAGGCAAAGACAAAGGGAGAGAAAATGGAGTATAAAGTAAGGAGAAAAAGGACCCAGGATGAAGAGAAAGAGAAAGAGAGAACCAGGGCCTGAGGGAGAGAAGTCGAGTTGGGGACAGAGGCCAGGGAGAATGGAACTGAGGGAAAAAGTACATTGGCTAGAGAGGAATGTGAGGGAGAGAGCAATGAGGATGGACGGAGAATGAAAGGACTCTGGTTAATAGGTGGAGAGAGAGAAAGAAAGGAGAGCGGGCCAAGGATGGGCTAATAGAGACAGGGTTCTGGATTTTACAGGTGGGGGAGAGATCCAGGAAAATAATTGGGAAGAGAAATGGAGGAGAGAGCACATGAAAAAGAGGAGAGAAAGAAGGAGGTATAGAGAGAGACAAACAAGCAGGTAGAATATGAAGAGGAGACAAAGGAAGAGAAGAAAAGAGAAGCAGGAGAAGAGAGCAGAAAGAGAAGGAAGCAAAAATATTAAAATATCCACTTGAAGGAAAAAGACAAAGAAGGGAGAGAACTGAAGTAGAATAGAAAAAAGAACACCAGACACGGAGAACAAAAAGGAACAGAAACAAGGAGAGAGCATTTTAACAAAAGAGACACATTGAACTAGATAATTTAAGGCAGACACAGCAAAGAGTGAAAACTATTTTATTATCTAATAGAGAATATTAACAGTTTAAAATATCCTAGGACCCAGTTCAAATTCTTTGATCGGGACATGTCTGTCTTGTAGAATTTAAATGTTGATAACAGCTAGATTTTGCTGCCTGATTTAATTTTTTCTGGTGCATAATTAATTGTCTTTTATGCAGTACATACCCACCATCCTTGAGGCTTTTGTACTGGGTTTGAAATATTTTGTGATGATAAAATTTAAAGAGGTGCAGTCCAGACAACAATCCTCTCACCCCGAATTAACCTGCGTAATCACTACTAGCACTATGTTGAACCAAGTGTTCAAGATTTACCCCCCAGAAGTCTGGTATCCTTATTTTATCCTCAATGCAAATATGAATGATGTTCAGACACTCATTATTGGTGAGGAAAAAAGAGCCTGTAAAGGGTTCCTTTCCAATCTGGTGGGGGGGCGGGGGCAGCTCAGTAATTATTTGCACAAGGCAGCAAAACAGGTAGCACTGGCCCTGTCCTCAGCTCATTGCTCAGATTCTATTCTTAGATCTTAGCAAAAAGAAGGAGAAGAAAAGGGATGTAGTATGTATATTCCTTATGTTTTATCTGTAGTTAGCATAATTTCCATTTTAAGGCAAGCTCTCCAACAAGCAGGGCTGCATTAGCCATGACATGTGGGTGACATTATCCGATGACGCCAATCAGACCCATCACTTTAGCTCAGTACAACTTTTACTACTAAACATTTGCAGGAGTTCCCACCTGTGTGCTTTCTTATGAGCCCCTCAGTCTTTCTTTTGTCCGAGCTTCCACACAGACTTATACCCTCTGTCTCATTTTTTAAATATCTTTTTTCCTTTTTTCACTTAACTTAAGGACTTTTCTGATGTCCTTAATTCACTTAACTTGTTTCAGAGTTTCCTCACTGCAGTGGCTTCCCCTCAACTGCTCTTTTCAGGACTACTTACAATAAATAACCAAGTCTGGGTCCAAGAACACCACTTCTAGTGGCTTCAAAGACATATGGTCATGATATTTGTTATAAATGCCTTGATCCTAACTATGAATCAGCCAACTTCTATGACTGTGGCTGTATGCCACCGAGATCCCAAAGGAACAGGGCCTGGAAGATGGAGAAGTTTTGCAGGTCAATGAAAAGTCAGTCGTTCCTACTTCCAGAGTGGCTTTGATTTTTTTCACCAATTTCTTCTACATCAAGTCAAGCAGGAGATGTTAAGAGAGAGCTCACCCAACTGTGGTGCTAGGCTCCAAAACTGCCATAGTTCAGGTGTTGAGCAAGATACAGAAACATTGAATACAGGAACTTGTGATCACCTCGGCACACCCAGGGGCTGATTTCCCCATCTTCACAGGGCTTGTCGGCACGGAAAAAAAAGAAGCCAGCACTCCTCTGAGGCAGCAATGTGGTTGATGCCTTCGAAGAAGAAGTCTACACTGAAGCAGGAATCATCAGTGCATCACTGGGCCTTGGCATTTGCTGCACTGGATGCAGGAACAAGCTGTGGGAGGACCAGGAGGGGATTCATCACAGCTACCTTCCTTTGTGTTGGTGCCATTGTCTCCATCTTACCTCCTTTACCCAGATCCTGGGCCACATAGAGCTGCTTCCCTTCCTTTGTCCTGTGGCTTTGCCTGGAGATTCTGGATCTAATATGCCCCATAGTGCCTCTACAACCACCAGCTCAGTTAACTCAGAAAGGGGACGTTTCCTAGATTCCAGTATATGCTTCTCAGGAGGATTACCCTGTACTGTTTTCAGAAGAGGATATTTCTTCCTCAACTCCAGCCAAAGGACACAGCAGTCCATACACTAGATGTCTGAATTGGTAAAGATTTTCTATACCTCGTTGATGGCCAGCAACAAGGAGGGCACCCTTCAACCTCTCCTGTCCAAAATGTTTGACTTGTTCTCACAAGGGGGGGAGGGAGGAGACAATTTCACCTCAACACCTTGGGATCTCCCATCAGTGGAGGGTTCTAGCCTATGTCATCCATCCCAATTTGCAGAGGAATCCAGTCAGTTTGAGGATGGAGTTTGAGATGCCATCATATGGCATAGGCCTCGGTAGAATTCCCCTCCAAGACAACAGAGAACCTTGCCATGATCACCATTATCTTCATCGAGATCATGGGTAGTGTCCTCCCACCTCTAGATTTGGAGCAAGGGTCTAAGGGATACCCACAGATCCCTTAACTGACCTGCTGAAGCAATTATTTCCACGAGAAGACCTCTTACGTTCTAAATTCTTGAATAAGTTGGGAAAGTTGATCAGAGTCAATGTCCTTAGGGACAAGGATCCCTGCACAGAGGTCTTCAGGATACTGTGGTTTCTAGAAACACCTGCATTGAAATCTATCCACTCTATACTGTGAGAATTGCAAATGAGAATATGGGATAATCCCACCTCCTGCCCCCCAGTAGCCAGGAAACTGGACCTTAAATACAGGGTCCAACAATTTCCAGGATTTGATGTGGTTGAAGGCAGCATTGAAGTGCACCAAAAGACCAGGATTTGTTTTCTAACCCCCCCCCCCCCACACACACACACACACCCTACCTTGGGGAAGGACCATAGATTGTTAGACAAATTTGAAAAGAAGGTCTTCCAGAGCTGGATGATCAATGCCTGCATTGCTGCCCAGCAACTGTATACCATCCTCCCCCTTATCTAGGTACAAGATTGTATGTATGCCCTGGACTTGAAAAATGTGTATGCTTGCATACCCATTCAGCATCCCATTGGAAATACCTCTGGATTGTGGTAACTTCTTTCACTTCAAGTACAAGGTTTTTCCCTTTGGGCTTCCTGCAGTCCCAAGGGTGTTTACAGAATGCCTGGCCTTGGCATTAGTGAACATTTGTCATCAGGGAATTTGTTTCTTCCCTTGTCTGGATGACGGCTGGTGACAGGAGTTTCTCAGGCAGAGATGTTAAGAGTCCCTGCAAAAGACAATCTGACTCCTTCAGTCGCTAGGGTTCATAATCAAATTTACCAGGTGAAACCTCATCCCCATCTAGAGAATCAAATTAATCAGACCATGGATAAACTCAGCAGGGGAGAAAGCATTCCTTCCATCAGTATGGACATCGTGTCTTCAAGACACAACCAAAGCAGTCCTGGTTGTCTTCAGGCATAATGGCTTCAGTGATGTATGTGTGTCCTCATGACTCACCTAAACATGAGGGTTCTCCCATAGGGCCTTTGTACCCTCTGGGATCAACTGCTCCAGTCTTTATCACATCCCATAAAGGTTACCCTGGAGAAGATGACATCCCTTCTATGGTGCCTACATCCACAGAGCCTGGAGATATGCACTCCTCTTCAAATTCTACCTCATCAAGTGACACTGGCAAATGATGCATTCAACAAGAGGTTGGGGTGCATACATGGGCCTCCTCCATACTCAAAGGATCTTGTGAAGAGCAGAATGCTTTGGGTTTTTTTCAGATCAACCTCCTGGAGCTAAAAGCCATTCACTATGCATTAACAGATAGATTTTAAAAGCGTTGCTCACGCAAAAATGGCCCCGTACATGAGTATATGGGCCACGCACGAGCAACAAGAATTTTAAGAAGCCGGCAAGTACATGCGTACATACCTGTGCGCACATCAAGAATAAGGAGGCAGAAAAGGGGCAGGGCATGGGCATTCCAAGACTTACATGGGTAACTCTGAATTTTGCAAAGGTGAACATGGCAAAGCACTCCATGTTGCCTGCATAACTTTACTACTGGTCCTGATGAAGTGCAAGTCTGGAGATTTTGAGAGAGAGAGAGACAATCTGACACTCCATATATTTCCCACTGTGAGAGGGGCACTTTCAAATCAGGGTGGGTTTTAGGGGGGGGGGGGCAGTGTTACATTGGTCTGCCTAGGGCACAAGGGTCTGTAGACTCTTGTAACACCGCCCCCCTCCCCCCCCAAAATCCACTTGGAGTTGAAAGTGCCCCTCTTACAGTGGGAGATATATAGAGTGTCATTGTCTCTCACTCTCTCTGTCTCTCCCACCTCCCCCCCCCCCCCCCACACACATACAAATATGACCACTTGTGTGAGTAGGCCTGTAAAGGCTGCATACATACACGCGGCAGAGATAATTTAAATGATAAACGTATACTTGCACGCATGATATAAAATTAAGTGTATCTTTGCTCGTATGTCAAATATGTGCATTTTTGGGCGCACATACGCTCCTTTGAAAATTTACCTGTATTATTGCTTCTACTTCAGGGAAAAACTTATGATCCAAATCAACAGCCAAGTGGCAATGTTTTATGTGAACAAGCAAGGGGTGTACATGGTCCTGGATCCTCTTCCAAGAATCTCTGAAAGAGTGGGCTCACAATTGTTTAGCTTTTTCCCAAGCAGTTTGTCTTACCAGACATTTTTCAACAGTGGTGGATCGCCTCAGCAGGGTTTTTGCCCCCACAAGTTGCACCTGGACCAAGGAGTTGCAGACAGGCTATTCAGTATCTGGAGTCACCCATCAATCAACCTGATCACATCAGTAAACAGGAAACTTGACAAATTTTGCTCCAAAGCAAGTTCAGATTTACTCCAGATGCTTTTCTGCTCAAGTGGGATATGGATCTTTTGTATGTTTTTCCTTTCCCTTGTGACCAGGACAGTGTAGAAGGTATTCAAAGACAAGGCTCATCCTATCCTCATTGTCCTACCTTGGCCCAGGACTGTGTGATTCTCTTATCTCATCAGATTGTCAGTCCATCCAATGATCTCTCTGGGATACGGTTCAGCTCTACTAACTCAGGAGGAGAGTCATCTATCATCTGAACTTCTCTCCCACCCTCAGCTTAATGGCTTGGATGTTGATTGTTCAATAGTTTCATCGTTATCACTATCTAAGGAGATTGAGGACATCGTGATTTTGGCCAGGAAGCTGTCTACCAGATGAGTGTACATTTTCAAATGGAAGTGATTTGCCTCTTGGTGTCAGGTAGACTACTTGAACCCATTTGCATGTGCATTGAATTAACTACTTTTAGTACTTGTTCTCCCTAGATATTTCACTTAGATGCAGTTCCAACACTGCTCTCTACATTAATGGTGGGGGTGGAAGGGAAATAGAACCAAAAGGTTACTAAGAGCCAAGAGAAACAGATAAGTATGAGAAAAAAAAAGTGCGAAGCTTTCTGGGCAGTCTGTATGGGCCGTTTGGTCTTCTTCTGCCGTCATTTCTATGTTTCTATGTTTCAGGCCTCAGTACATCATCGGTCAAAGTGCCTCTCAGTTCCATTGCTGCTTACCACCCTCAAGTGAATGGAAAACGATCTCCACTCTCTGGTATCAAAGTTCAAGAAAGTTTTGTGGCACACAAGATCTCCAGTTGCAAAACCATCTTTGCTATGGGATCTTAATGTCATCTAGATGCAATTGATGAAGCCTTGCAACAAGCCATTGGGTCAGCTTCCTTAAAGTTTCATTCTTAGAAGATGGTATTTATAGTTGCCATCATTTCAGCTAAAAGTGTCAGTGAGCTACAATCGCTGGTTCATTACTCTCCATACCTGCAATTGTTCCATAACAGGGTGATGTTCCTCACTCACCTTAAGTTTCTGCCAAAAGTGCTTTCAACATTTCATTTGAATCAAGTCATTGTTCTGCCCAAATTCTTTCCAAACCCTCACACACATTAAGGGAAGAAGGCTTTCTGTTCATTGGACTGTTAAAGAGTCTTGGCCTATTATCTGAAGAGAATTCAACCATATCAGTCCTCTTAGAGTTTAATCTTTTATGACCCTAACAGACAGGGAACAGCTATTGCCAAGTATACTTTGTCCAACTGACTAGCTGACTGTATCACACATTGCTATGCTCTGACTGGCCTTCAGATCACAGACTCTGTCAAGACTTACCAAGTAAGATCCATGGTTACCTCCGTGGCTCACCAAAGAGCCATATCCATTGAAGACATCTGTAAAGTTGGAACATGATCATCAATTCACACCTTCACCTCCCATTACTATGTGGACAAACTATCAGGAAATGAGAGTAACTTTGGGCAATCAGTTTTGTGCAGCTTGTTTACTCAGAGTCCACTCAACGCAAAGGAGTCCAGGTTGCTTTTCAGTAAGTGTTCCGCTGCAACTCTCAGTTTGGGACTCCCCCACATGGATGGCTAATTCAGCCCTGCTTGTTAACGGAGAAAGCAAGTTTGCTTATCGTAAAGTACTATAGCAAGTAAGATGAAATAGTCTTGCTTAATACCCACCTGCCTCCCCAGAGAGTCAACTACCTAGCTAAAGCTAAACTCTATAATCAACTGAAGGGCTCATGTAACAGAGAGTTCGCAGAAGTTTCCATGCTTGCTTAGTAATAAAAGTTTTACTGAGCTAGTGAAGATGGGTCCATTTTTTGCCATCAGATGACGTCACCCACATGTCATGGCTAATTCATCCTGCTGTCTTCGGACAACCCTTTTTATGGTAAGCAAACTCACTTTTCATCGCTTTTAAGAACATGGGAAGACCTGTTGATTGATGTTTTACTCCATTCCTGTGCCACCTTATTTAACAGGATCATAAATTAGACCACAGTCTTTGGAAACACAATACATCACTATGGAATATTAAACACAAATTATTCACTTAGGTTTTTTCATGCAGCCAAATGCTGCTGTTTTCTAAGCAAATAAAACTTGTTTAAGACTCTAAGGAGAGAGATGTGCTTGTTTATATGTATTTAAATGAAAGCTATACATTGATGTAGAATTTTAAATGATAACTATATACTGCTTGTTTAGTGGTGATATGTTCATAATTGCTTTATTTTCTTTTATGACAGAGGGTGGTGAAAGCAGACATTGTAAACTACAGTCAGGAGCCTGTGACAAGAACTGTAAATCCTCCTAGAAGCTCGATGTGTGCAGTTCAATGAATACATTAGCATCTTTCACTTGTATAACCCTGTGGTTTACCCGGAACTTCACTTTAACGGTGACAATCTCTGTAGTCCAGTTAAAGGTTTTAAAAGCTTGCTACTCCATTATGTGCTAAGGAGCAGCAGGTAATTTCTGGCACTGGCCAATATTAAAAACTTGGGACCTACACACTTTGAAATCAGAATTAAAATTGTGTATTATTCAGAATTGTATTTAAATAACTTGATATAATTACACATTCCTTTTTGATTGTTGCTACAGAAGAAGAGAGGTTAGCAATCCTATAAATGACTGAGTATGTTCAAGGCATTACTGCAAGATATTTAACCAAAGTTTTATTATATTTATTGATTTAAACTGACATGCCATAACAAATAAACTTGTCTGCTTATAATAAAAAGAACATGTACATCAGAGAAATGATACCTGTGTTTCCAGAATATAAATATTTTCTTTAGAAAGTGAAAAATATATAGATTAAATGCTATTAAGACAGCAAAATTAAATTTACAGGTTCCAGTCATGAAGTGTGAAAGCACACACACTATGGGCCTCATTTATCAGATACTTTTTCTCAGACAGAAGTGGAGATTGCTTTTGATGAATGACAGGAGAAATGATTTTTTTTTTTTAAAGAAAAAAAGAAATTCAGTTAAGTAGTTTTGTAGAAATGAAACACTTATTAGACTAACATAATTTTTGATGCGTGTTTTCAGGGCTATTCTTGTCTTTTCCTCAGACAAGAGATATCATTCCCTAAAAATGGTACTATAGGAGCCCTGAAGTCTTGCATCTTAAAATATTTTTTATTTTTATTCAGCTATCATCTCTACCCTACCCTGCTTTGTTGTTGGGTTGTTTTTTTTTGTTTTTTAAGAAATATTTTTTTCTGACTGGTTAACACAGTATTCCTTTTTTTGCTTTGTGCCTCATAGATGTAAGCTGTTTCTTATACCACATCATTCTGTTTGGATTATCAAGGGAGAAAAACTTTGTTTTTATCTTAATATATCTGTTTCCATATGTTCATATGTTTTGCACTTTTATACTTAAAAATAAGAGGAAATAATGTATTGTTATTGCAAGTAATATATTTTATTATCTTAAATAATTTAAAACTTTTTTTTGAAAAATATGCATTCTATGTATATATATATTAGTGCAAAAATAACATTAAAGAAAAATGCTTACAATAAATCTGCAATATCAAAAAATCTGCATGTGACAAAATGATCATGAACTGATACTGTAGTTTTAAGGAAGCTGATTATGTGTTATTAATGTATTAATATTTTTACTGCAATATTTGTCATGTATTGGTTAATACAATATTTGCAGTCTTTATTTTTAACTAGTATATATTAAGATAGTTACTACATTCATGTTTGATTAATATATATAAAATTATACATATTTTTTTCTATTGAAACACATACCAATAAATTGAAAATGATACTGTATACTTTAGAAGACCAGCTAGGTTTTATATGCACACTGTCTTTTGAAATGAGCCAACTGGCGTTTGATCAGATCTTGGTTTTTCAAATCCTTAAAACCAAATATATCATTTTAACCATAACATGGGCAGCCAGGACCCCAGCCTGTCCCTCTTCCATTCTCTTTACAAATCTCTAACACAATAACTGACAGACACACGATTTTGTGATAAACAAGGTTGCAGCTTTATATATACAAGACCAATAATAACACCCGAGTTTGTAAAATCCCAGAACATCATCCCTGGCAGTCATCTACCACACCCCAGCAGAATGCTCCACCCCCAGACCCTCAGCCTGCAGGCCACCGAAAGTACTGCGCTGCCTAAATACATGACCCCAGCCACAGTCAGCAAGAAGCCATCTCACAAGCGACTGTACCCAATCACTCATGATGAAGTCAGTATTTCCATCGCTGTCTCTCCAGCTGACCCAACTGGTTGGTCAATGCAACCCAATAAAATTAACCAAGATTAGGTAACCTGCCATAGGCACAGGAAAGCCACCGACTTATACAGTGATCCCCCAAAAGATGCAGCCTAAGATCCCGTAAGCAAAATTTCTTCCAAGGCCTCCTGATATGCTTTGACCAACAAATCTTGTCCCATATCAGACAGGTTAACTCTGTCTGAGTGGTACAAGCTAGTACAAACATTCCACTCCCGAGTGTGTTCAGTATGCCTTCCCCCATACAAACACAGCCAAGAGCCAATCTGATCTTCGCTTTGGCCCGACGTCACCCCCATATAGGCTGATCCTTCACAGCAGGCCTTGGAATTATTTCAGACCACCAACAAACTACTGTATAAGGTTACCAAGGTAATATAGTGGCCAAGTCCTTCCATACAGCATTGACCAACTAATCACAGGACCAATTGCCAAGGTCATTTCTTGCCAGATGAATCGACAAGACCTCCAGCCAGGCCCTTGAATTCATCAAAAATTGTAAGTAGTGCAAAAGCTGGTTCCAGTGCATACCACTATGACCCAGCCAATGCACCACCACACCATGTGCCACCAAGCCCAAATAAGGACCATAGGGATGCCAGCAAGCATACTTATGAGCCCAGACCACATAAGAATGCTCGACAATCCAAACATTTCAGCCACTATGCCCGGGATGTAAGAAAAAAGAAATGACGGTAAAATGAAAGCATTTATACATCCCCTTGACCAGTCTGACATACAGCTCAAACATGTCAGACTTTCACCTGCCTATCTATAGTATAACACCATCTGAAAGTCCAGAGGCCACTACCGAGTTCGAAGCACCAATTTGAAAAGTGTGTCCTGTAACAACCCACATCTAAGCCAATCGCCTCCAATAGTCTCCTCAAAACATCTCAAATTGATATCTAATCAGAGGTTTTAGATCCTCATGCACCAAATGATGACTCCCACCCAAAGGTCTAATGTTCTCAAAATTCTGCCCATTGAACACGGGCCAAGTACTGCCCTTCAAACACTGCCCCTTTTCCTCGCTGATCCATTTTAGACTGATGAATATGCAAGGTAATACAATCCTCCTGCATAGTCGCATGCCACGATTGTAAACCCATGTCAACAGCTCTATTCCCAGACCTCGCTACCAATTCCCTTGCCCAAAATGCCCCATAATGCTTGAACAAAAGGTAGCTGACACAAACATGCCTCATAATCCAAGACACAAACCCTTGGCACCACATCCTACAATACTAACAAAACTTTGTGAATAATTAGCAATCTTCCATCAGGCATCACCTGAGTTTCCCACAACTAACCCAGAAATAAGTTATGGATAAAAAAAACAAGCTGTTGGAAAACCCAAGCCATGCACCCATATGAAAAAGGAGAAACCCAAGAGATGCCTTTCAACCACCACCTTTCAAAAACCTACCGTCTTTGCTTTGTAAATCAATCACTGGACCGCCCCCCCCCCCCCCCCCCCCCCATATACCCAGCCTATTGCAAAAAGTAAGTTCACAACCTTTTTAGCACCACTCAAGTACCCCGTCCAGGTGGATGGAACTAAAGATGCACACAGCAAGTTCCGTGATCTCATACACCAAACGTCCATAAGAAATCAGGCCCTGCCACACCACATTGGTCCGCTTCTGGAACTAGAATCCGAAACTGGGCCCCCTTGCAATTAGAGAGAAAGAATCATCAATGTTATTATCAACACCAGGAATGTGCCTAGCCCACGCAGTTTATTCAGCTGCATACAGCACAAGACATTCAAGCAGCAAGTCAGACACCAGTACACACATCGCTGACTACTTATTAATTACGTCCACTATGTTCAAGTTATCACACCAAAAACTACCTTCTTATTATGCAATTGCTGACCTGAAACCATCAATACCATGGCAATGGGGAACAGCTCCAAAAATATAATACTCCAGATAATAAAACCAGTCAAGACCCAATCCTCAGGCCAAGTAACAGCACATCATAACCCCTGAAAATAAGCCTATTGCCCCAGCGATATTAGGAAAATAACTCTAAATCATGACTAGATACCAGATCCACTTGCCACTCAGATGTCCCATTGAAATCAACTAAAAAAGACTTCCAAAGCAAAAGATCCTATCTAATCCACCTAGTAATACTAATGTAATAGTAGATCTTCCTGACACTGGACATATCCGCCGATATATCCACAGAAAAATAACTTGCAGGCCAATGCAATATTGGCGCTCATGATTGAGTGCCCACACTGCCAGTGCCAATTGACCTCTCTTGGGTGCCAGATTTAATCTTTAAATCAGCTGCTGCTGTAAAAAGGAGGCACTAGGGGAAATTGTGCAGCCCTAGCACCTCCTCGGCAGCAGGTGCTTTGGAGAAGTTGGCTGTCAGCCAGTTAGGAAAACGGATGCTCAATTTTAAAGGTTGTCCTTTTTTGTTCCTCTGACTTAATATCACTTTTTTGTACACTTTTTTGGGCTGCTCAAAAATGAATGCTTGCTCTGGGCAGGCATTAATTTCTGAGGGTAAAAATGTGTGCATTGGGCGCACATTTTTCTTTTAATCGGGGTGAATAGCTAATAGCCTCATCAGCATGCATTTGTACGTAATGAGTGCTGTTAGCTTTGCGGGAGTTTGGACATGCATTTTGGATATGCTAATCCCCTTATAGCATAAGGGGTTGTGGACACGCATCCAACACATGCGTCCAACCACAGATTAACTGGAGTGCTTGGCTGAGCGCACTGTATTGCATTGGCTTCTTAGTCCACAGCTCTTCCATCTGATTTTGAGCTATGGAAATGCCAAAGCTAGAATCAACCTGAAAAAAACTGCATAAAATCAATGCATAACCAGGACCAGCAAACAAAAAACCATCCAGATAGTGCACAATATTAGGCAACTGCCACCTGAGCAAACAACAAATGCACAAAAGTACTGAACAACTCAAACAAGCATAAGCTTCTCAAAATAATAGCAACCCTAAAAAGTGAAAATCCAACAAAGGAAAACTATCAGGATGCACCAACAGTAAGCGAAACACAGATTCTAAGCCAGAAAGGTCTCACTCTTGCAGTGGTGCACCAGCTGCAGCTCCAAATCAAATGAAGCATAAAAACTGTACATAACTCTTTTGGAATAAAGTAATTCAAAGAACTGCCCTCAGGAAAAGACAAATTGTGAGTCTACTTGGCTCTTTCTAGGGCACATTTGCTATTGGTGACAGAATCATCCTATCAAAAGGCTGTTCTGTAAAAGGCCAGGCTACCCTGCTAGACTCATTTCCACCTGGAACCTTTCTTGAGCTACCTTGCCTAGCCGCAAAACTGAAAAATAATTATTTTTTTATTTTATTTATTTATATTCTTTTTTTATACCGAAATATAGCTGAGTGCCTTCATTCCAGTTTACAGTGTAACAAATTCATACAATGAACAGTTATAAATTATAAAATATAACACAATACAAAGAGAAAATATATATATAACATCTTGGCAAAAGCAGAGTATAACATGTTAGAATGAGACAATATAGGTTTATTTTTTTTTTTTTTTTGCATAAACTTATTATAGAAGTATTAGGGTTCAAGATGAAGGTTGGAATTGGAATATATAGATCATATCATTCTGTGTATGATTGTCTAAACAACCATGTTTTTAGTTCTTTTTTGAAATTTTTGGAATCTTTGATGGAACTTAGGTATCCTGGGATAGAGTTCCATTCTTTTGGTCCAGCTATAGAGAAGGCTCTATGTCTAGTAGAGGATAGTTTTGCAGATGAGAGAGGAGGAATGAATAGCTGTAATTTGTCAGAAGATCTTGAAGAGCGGGGTGATTTGTGAATTGTAATCATGTTGTCCAGGGATGAATTGTTGTCTTTGTAAATTTCGTTATGTAGGATGGTTAAGGATTTGTATTTAATTCTTTGTGAAATAGGTAACCAGTGAAGGTTTTTTAGGGTTGGGGAGATGTGATCAAACTTCTTTTTTCCGGTTAGCACTCGTACAGCAGCATTTTGAAGTAATTGTAGTGGTTTTAGGGAGGATTTAGGTAGTCCTAAGAAAATTGCGTTGCAATAATCTAGGCTTGAGAAAATGAGGGTATGAAGAATTGTTCTGAAGTCATTCGTGTTACGCTTGGGCTCCGGACAGGAGTCGTGCACACCACCCAGCAGGGTGGCTCCAGGTGGAGAGAGACAGGAAGCTCGAACAGAGTCAGGTACCAGGCTGGGTCAGGGCAGGCAGCAAGAATCAGAGTCTGGGTTCAGGCTGGGTCAGGGCAGGCGGCAAGTGGCAGTGTCTAAGTACAGGCTGGGTCAGGGCAGGCGGCAAGTGGCAGTGTCAAGTACAGGCTGGGTCAGGGCAGGCGGCAGTCAGCAGTGTCTGGGTCCAGGCTGGGTCAGGGCACAGTAAGCAGGGCAGGGCAGAAGGCCCGTAGGCCACACACACACACACACGGAAGGCCCGTAGGCCACACACCAATAGCGGGGCAAGGCAGGTCAGAAGGCCCGTAGGCCACACACACACACACGGAAGGCCCGTAGGCCACACACCAATAGCGGGGCAAGGCAGGTCAGAAGGCCCGTAGGCCACACACACACACACGGAAGGCCCGTAGGCCACACACCAATAGCGGGGCAAGGCAGGTCAGAAGGCCCGTAGGCCACACACACACACACGGAAGGCCCGTAGGCCACACACCAATAGCGGGGCAAGGCAGGTCAGAAGGCCCGTAGGCCACACACACACACACGGAAGGCCCGTAGGCCACACACCAATAGCGGGGCAAGGCAGGTCAGAAGGCCCGTAGGCCACACACACACACACGGAAGGCCCGTAGGCCAGGTATGGAAATCAAGGAAGAAGGCCAAAAGGCCGCACAAGGCAAGGAAAGGAAAGGCCCGAAGGCCACGCAAGGCAAGGCAAGGCAAGGAGAGGCCCGAAGGCCGCGCAAGGCAAGGCAAGGCAAGGCAAGGATAGGCCCGAAGGCCGCGCAAGGCAAGGCAAGGATAGGCCCGAAGGCCGCGCAAGGCAAGGCAAGGATAGGCCCGAAGGCCACGCAAGGCAAGGATAGGCCCGAAGGCCGCGCAAGGCAAGGCAAGGATAGGCCCGAAGGCCACGCAAGGCAGGCTAGAGCAGGGAGCCCAGGTGAGCTCGATGCCGAAGCACCGAGGCAACTGTCAGGCAGGGTTAAGAGGGCACACCCAGAGCATAGAGTGGACATAGGAGACGGACTGGGCCTGTCAGGAAAGTCAGCACTAGAGGGACCCCTGGTGGTGAGGCGGTAGCACAGCAGCCACAGCCGTAACAGTACCCCCCCCTCAAGGCCTCCCCCTCCTCCTGGATCCCATCTGTGCAGGAGGTAGTCAAGAATAACGGGAGACCACTCCGGGGGTGATGCGGCAGGTTCAACTCCTTTCCGAGGCAAAAAGGCAGTCCATAACCCCTCCTGGGACAAGGCGGCAGGGTGAGACCCCTCCTGGGGTAGCAGAGGCGGTGCAGATCACCATAACCCCTCCTGGGGTGACAAGGGGAACACAAACCCCACCTGGGGCAGAGAAATAGTCCGTAACCCTTCTTGAGGCGATAGTAGGACCGGTCCGGACCCTTCCAAGGTCGGCATTAAGACCGGTACAGGCCCCTCCAGGGGCGGCAGCTGGGCCAGTACAGCAGGCTCGGATCCTACTCGGGCAATTGTAGCAGGCTCGGACCCCTCTCGGGGCGTTGTAGCAGGCTCGGACCCCTCTCGGGGCGATGAAGCAGGCTCGGACCCCTCTCGGGGCATTGTAGCAGGCTCGGACCCCTCTCGGGGCGTTGTAGCAGGCTCGGACCCCTCTCGGGGCGATGAAGCAGGCTCGGACCCCTCTCGGGGCATTGTAGCAGGCTCGGACCCCTCTCGGGGCATTGTAGCAGGCTCGGACCCCTCTCGGGGCGATGAAGCAGGCTCGGACCCCTCTCGGGGCATTGTAGCAGGCTCGGACCCCTCTCGGGGCGATGAAGCAGGCTCGGACCCCTCTCGGGGCGTTGTAGCAGGCTCGGACCCCTCTCGGGGCGATGAAGCAGGCTCGGACCCCTCTCGAGGCATTGTAGCAGGCTCGGACCCCTCTCGGGGCGTTGTAGCAGGCTCGGACCCCTCTCGGGGCGATGAAGCAGGCTCGGACCCCTCTCGGGGCGTCAGCAGGACCGGTATGGACCCCTCCAGGGGTGGCAGCAGGACCGGTATGGACCCCTCCCGGGGTGGCAGCAGGGCCAGTTCAGCAGACTCCGATGGCTGACTCAGGAAGTCTGTCAGTAGGACTGGTTCGGACCCCTCTGAAGACGGCAGCAGGGCCGGTTCGGCAGGCTCAGATGGCAGAGGTAGAAAGTCTGTCAGCAGGGCTGGTGCGGACCCCTCCGAGGACGGCAGCAGGGCCGGTTCAGCAGACTCAGGCTCTTCTCGGGGTAGTGCAGCAGGTTCAGATGGCAGAGTAGCATGGTTAAAGGTGGTGTGCATGGAAGACACAGATTGTACTGCCGTGGGCTTGATACCTCGAGCCAAAGTCTGATGCTCCTGATTTTGTTTCTGGAGGAGCAGTTTAGAGAAGGCACAGGCAGTTCTAGGACGTCTAGGGAAGGTGCTCGTTAGTGTCCACTTGGCAGCTGTGGGAAGCTGAGCCCTGCTAGAGTTAATCAGCTCTCTCCGTTGTAGAGAAACCTGTTCCCGAGGCTCTAGCACTGGTCTCACAGAAGCCTTCTTGGCCAGGTAAGTCCTGGGTTTTTCTACCCACAAACTGCCAGCAAAAATGTCTGTTTTAGTTGAGCCAGAAACAGAAAACTGGTTAGGAGAGCTGATAGCTTTTTCTAATTGCACAGCTGGTCCTAGAGCAGAACAACAGGGGCAGGGTTTGCCTGGAGGTAACAAACACGGGAGACAGGAGCATTTCCACCACCCTGGTTTAGGAGCCAGACAGTTCAAACACTCCTGATAGACAGAGACATTTTTCTTGTTGCAGTTATTGCATGACCAGTGTTCCTGACCAACAAGTTCACAGGCAAGACAGTTCTGATAGCTTGGATAATTCAAAGTCTGACAGGAATGGCAGGTATAAAACTTTAAAGAAGGAGGCATCTTGAATTAGTGAAAAGATGACTCACCGGCAGGACACAGACCTATCTCTTCCCCTGGAAAATGTGATGGCTTCGGCATACTGTTACGCTTGGGCTCCGGACAGGAGTCGTGCACACCACCCAGCAGGGTGGCTCCAGGTGGAGAGAGACAGGAAGCTCGAACAGAGTCAGGTACCAGGCTGGGTCAGGGCAGGCAGCAAGAATCAGAGTCTGGGTTCAGGCTGGGTCAGGGCAGGCGGCAAGTGGCAGTGTCTAAGTACAGGCTGGGTCAGGGCAGGCGGCAAGTGGCAGTGTCAAGTACAGGCTGGGTCAGGGCAGGCGGCAGTCAGCAGTGTCTGGGTCCAGGCTGGGTCAGGGCACAGTAAGCAGGGCAGGGCAGGTCAGAAGGCCCGTAGGCCACACACACACACACACGGAAGGCCCGTAGGCCACACACCAATAGCGGGGCAAGGCAGGTCAGAAGGCCCGTAGGCCACACACACACACACGGAAGGCCCGTAGGCCACACACCAATAGCGGGGCAAGGCAGGTCAGAAGGCCCGTAGGCCACACACACACACACGGAAGGCCCGTAGGCCACACACCAATAGCGGGGCAAGGCAGGTCAGAAGGCCCGTAGGCCACACACACACACACGGAAGGCCCGTAGGCCACACACCAATAGCGGGGCAAGGCAGGTCAGAAGGCCCGTAGGCCACACACACACACACGGAAGGCCCGTAGGCCACACACCAATAGCGGGGCAAGGCAGGTCAGAAGGCCCGTAGGCCACACACACACACACGGAAGGCCCGTAGGCCAGGTATGGAAATCAAGGAAGAAGGCCAAAAGGCCGCACAAGGCAAGGCAAGGAAAGGAAAGGCCCGAAGGCCACGCAAGGCAAGGCAAGGAGAGGCCCGAAGGCCGCGCAAGGCAAGGCAAGGCAAGGATAGGCCCGAAGGCCGCGCAAGGCAAGGCAAGGATAGGCCCGAAGGCCACGCAAGGCAAGGCAAGGCAAGGATAGGCCCGAAGGCCGCGCAAGGCAAGGCAAGGATAGGCCCGAAGGCCACGCAAGGCAGGCTAGAGCAGGGAGCCCAGGTGAGCTCGATGCCGAAGCACCGAGGCAACTGTCAGGCAGGGTTAAGAGGGCACACCCAGAGCATAGAGTGGACATAGGAGACGGACTGGGCCTGTCAGGAAAGTCAGCACTAGAGGGACCCCTGGTGGTGAGGCGGTAGCACAGCAGCCACAGCCGTAACAATTCGGGTACAGTAATGGTTTGAGATGTTTTAGGATCTGGAGTTTATGAAAGCCTTCTCTCGTTTTTATAGCAATGCAATTCTTAAGGCTCAGGTCATAATCAATCCAGATGCCAAGATCCTTTATTGGATTTTTCATTTGAATGTTGGAGTTGTCGATTTGAATGTATGGAATTTGAGAGGAATGAGTTGAGAAGTTTCTTTTTTTTACTGATGCGGTTCTCTTCTGGAGGTACTATGTAAGGGATACGAAAGCCAAACAAAACAATTATAGAAAATCTAAATCATGTCACTTCTAGGGTAATGTCACAACCACCTCTCCACTGCAATAAAACTAATTGGTGTAGGAATTCTCCTAAGAGAATTATTGCTTAGATTCCACCCCCATGGGACTACCCTCCTGCTTTCTTGGGACACTTGCTGGCTGGATGACTGACTGTACATCCTGAACAGAGGTGTTTAAATTGCAGTTGGGGAAGTTGCAAATGGATCTATTGTATCTTCAGAAGACATCCAACAATCCTGCTGTTTGGCCACGCCAGTCTGCATGGCAGTCCCCCGAAAGGACTGGGCTGAACACATCATAAAGCCACTAGATGCAGATATCTCCGTGCTCAGTCCTAGTACAGATGACCCCACCACCTTATTTTTCGTCTGTGTGAGCCAAAGGCTCAAATATTGGATATCCCAGGACATGAATTTGTTTTCTTCCATCTTTTCCCTAAAACACTTGTCATAATTAAGCCATGCCCAATCCTCATAATCCTTGTGTGCCGCCAGGATCGTATCTACATAAGCTAAGTAAGACCCCATACTGCAGTGGATCATGATGCCCCAACACACTAGCTAAACGAAGAAAACACAATCCAATTCAATATTATCAATGGTACCCATTTCTGAGTTCCCTTGAAATGTTCCCTTTTCTTCCTCTTCTTCCCCTCGCTCCAATACCCCTCTCCTCCCCTCCAACAGCCTAAAACTATTGATGTATCTATGCTTCCTAATCTTTTTCCTGAAGGAACGTTTCACACTTTTCCCACAGCTCTGACAAAGCAACCAGAGCAGGTGGCCTCCCTGTCCCTTCCTCCACTACCACTAACGACACATGAGGCCTACCCCTGGAGGAAGAACATGAAGATGAAGAACTCGATGAAGATGGAAAAATGTCTCCTCACCCCCGCCCCCGTCTAGACCTCTCTTGCCTTTTCTTTTCCCCAGACCCAACTGCTTTTCTACCCTGGGTCTGATCTTGTACTCATTCATCACCAGCCCCACCACAATCACAGATGTATCATCAGCTCTTGACCCTTGCACCCACTCTGCAACCTTTCTCATCCCTATATTCTCCACCCCAGGAGGAGACTCATCCAGCTCCCTCACTGGCTGTGGAACCTGCAAAGTGCTACCCTATGATTCCTGTGTCGATCCACCCTGCTCAATTGGGACCTCCACTAAGCCTGGATTGCCTTTCCACTCTTGCTGAGACATTGCCCAGACCATCAGCATGGTTGAGAACCCCTTGGTTTCGTGACTCAACCTGCAAAGAAAACACAGGACCAGAAGACGTTGTCCGACAACTGACAGCTCCTGACAATAGACCACCAAAATATGGTACTGAACCATGCCACAATCCTGCATTAAAAAACCCATAAGGAAGTAACCACTCCCAAAAATTCCCTGGACTCTCATGCACACACACTCAATTCTCCTCCTCTTCCACACACACATTCATCTTGGAAACTGCAAACCCTTCACTGCCAAACACTTTGAAAAGTAACAAACCCTCAGGACTTGAGCAGCAGCAGCCTTATCTATAACATGGCAGCAACGCAAATATTATACCATGCCCTTGAACACTAATACACCATCTATTGGTGCTTGTTCTGTTAACCCCATTCCAGGGAGACTCCTATTCACACACACACACACACACACCAGGCTGGCTCACATTTCATACCCAACCATCCCAGGCAGGCTCCCATTTACATGCACACACCTATCCCATGCAGGCTTCCATTCATGCATACACCCCAGGCAGACTCCCATTCAGATACACCCATTCAAGGCAGGCCCCCACTCACACACACACATGCATCCCAGACAGGAAAAGTCCATGGGCCTCTTATTCTTCCTCTGTTACTGCATAGAGCCATCCTGCAATTCCTCCTTCATGCTGGCCCCGCAGTAATCAACACTTACAGTCCTAGCACTTGTGCATCATGAGATGAGCATACAGAAAGTTCTAGCACCATAAGTGTTGAATAATACAGGGCTGGCACATGAGGAGCTGCAGGTCAGGGTTCCTTTACTGCTTTAGGATCAGGGATGCGGAGTGCAAGCTGCTGATGGAATGGGGTCCACCAGTGGCCACACTGGCCTTCAGCTTCTCCTGCCAGTAGGATGGGGTCCACCAGCAGCCGCATGGGTCTTCAGCTTCTTCTGCCACTGGTAGGATAGAGTCCACCAGTTGCCGCACAGGCCTCTCCATGTCCCCGGGTGTGCAGCCTGTGCAATTGCACAGTTTGCGCACCCAGTGGCGCCAGGCCTGCTTTGGGCCATGATGGGAAGAGCTCCACCATGGCCCTGCCGGTCTTCCTACATGGGAGTTTAAAAGCTGTGCACGTTCGCAGCCACACACATGCACAGCTTTGAAGGAACAGTCATCATGACCCAAGCCCCCCCATTCCAATTGCCCCGCAACAGACTGTAAATCCATGTCAGGCAATCCCAGCCCATTGTGAGGACTAGGATCCCCCCCACCAAAGGTATGACTTCCATACCCCCTACTGCCCCATCTGCCGCACCAATTAAACTATAGAAGTTCCATGAACCTGCTCCCAATGCAGCTCGAGCAGCACTAGTCTTAGGGTCAGAAGCTGAGACCATCCCACATATCTCATGTCCCTCAAAGTACCATCCACCCCCAGTGAACTCTCAGCCGACACAGGTGACCCAAAGCCTGAAAACCATACAATCTCTGCTCTCCCATACATGTTGCTCCCCAACACCCATTTCATAGCACAAAGTCACCCTCCTGCTTGACCTCTCACTCCAATTAAACGCCACACCCTCAGGACCCAAATCAATATCAGACAGACCAGCAGGGGGAGGGTTGCTACCTGCGACAGACGTGCCCCATGCAGGCTGCACTGTGTGCTATGCACTTACTGACTAGCTCTGCCTTGTGCCGACTTTGCCACTAGCACTGGAGCCCTAGATACAGCCGCCGGTATTCCTTCCCCCGCTGCTGAGATACTATCAGAAGCCTGGATAGGCATGCAGGGATGCAATTGATACCACTCCAGCACTCAGACCCACCTCCAAAACCTGAAAACGACACCTGAGAAATGCTCACCCTTACAATGGCAGTAAGAAAAGAAGGCTGCTTCTCTATTCTGGGCTTGACCAATGCAGCCATGCCAGTCTCTAGCCCCACAATTCCAGCCTCCTGTGTTACTGCTGCCACAGTCGTCAAACTGCAAGCAGCACCCAATGCCACCGCTCTAGCAGCAAAACTCGACAGACTCTGACTCTCTGCATCACCAGGCCCAATTCCAGAGGACCATGCTATGGATTTTCGCTGTCTCCTGACTTCAGAAAGCAAAATAAAATGATATGCTGCCTGATTCCTCAGTCAAAAAGCAGTAATGACAAAACCTCAACTCTAAATACCCTGCCCCATGTATCCCTTGCTCCCTTGCAGAAACAACCAATCAGCAACCAATCAGCATTAGCCGCATACCCAAAGCTTTGAATTAAATGGCAAGGGAGCAACGGATGGCTTGCATCACCCCTCACTCTCCAGCCACCAGGCCTATACACACACCAGTATGCCACTAACAGACAAACAGCACGAGGCTGAGCCGGACACCCATATTATTCTGGCCATTCAGGGACCCTATTCTGGCTGACTCCTCCACCATTAATATTAATTAACGTATTTTACCACTTCTAACATATGGATTTAAATGTTGTGAATTAGAAATAATCCAGATTATACCAAAGTGTCTTCTAATTTAATTAAGCAAGATGCTCAGTACAAGGGTTACTTTTATCTTGGATATTCTCCTCTGGATCAAAGATGCAATCACAGTTAATGTAATCCTATACATATTTAATGATTATAGCCAAACTCATGTATTTTTCCATCATAGTTCTGTTAAATATTTTCTAATTGGTTTGTCAGTTGAAGGAAATTTAGAGGAAAGAATAACATAGCCTTGATTTTCACAGAGTTATATGATTGATTAAAAATGAAGTTGGGCCTGTGATTGTCTACTAATTGTCCTTTTCTATTAATAATCTGTTGGCTTAAAATGTGAAAAATATATGTCTAAATAAACTTATTATTGTATAACCATAGCTTGTCATGAAGGTGACAGTATATTTTACTTGTTTGCATAACTCTTGATTGTAATTAAGCTATAAGTACCCATTGATTGACTTTTGAGATTTAAAAGCAATGTATCATCTACTTCCAGTTTAAATAATGAGTATATCTTCCTTGCATTATGTACAGAGCTGCCAAATTACCCAGTTCCAGGAAAGAGATTTTAGGCTAGTTCTGCATTTCTGACAATCTTATCCTGATTCAGTATGGGACCTGCAGCACTGATTTCAATGGGTAGAATCAGGGACTATAAATTTCACACTGCTTTGGCATCATTGTTTAAAATCAGGACTGGTCAAAAGTCTTCCTCCTGGAACTGGGTAATTTGGCAACTCTGTATGTGTTGATAGCCATTGGATAAGATGGAAGTATTATAAATGGTTATTGTCATCCAAAATCTGTTTCATTGCTATAAACAATGGTAAATCCAGGATTTTTTCCAGGACTTTGATTCTATTATGGGAAAAAGAAAGATGGAGGAAAATCAAACCACAACCCACTGAGAAGAAAGAGGCATACTGAGCTTGCAGTGATCAGAAGATATCTGAATTTATCGTAACTATAAACTACTATTAGGACTGTTTTTGTAACGAGAAGATTAATACATTATGTATTTGTACAAACAGAGAAACATAATTTATTTACATAAATATTGTCTGTCCATAACAAGTATACACCTTTCAATTCAATTAATTCTTCTTATATTTTAATAAAATAATTTATTTTACATCTCCCTTGTAAAAAATCAAAGAGGCATATTTGTTATGAATTTTGTCACTAATTGGAAGACTGGTGTAGTCAAGCTTAGAAAGTTATGGTCCTGGAAGTATTGATTTCTAGGTTCTTGCCCTTTCTTATCCAATTACTGTGTTTTATAGATCGGAACATATTTTACATTTGTGTGACAATTAAGCAAATCATGGTTAAGTAAATGTTATTCCCCTTTTTACAGGGGCTGCCAGGCAGTTTTCATGCTGTGTAAATATGATATGGCCATCCATCTCAGAAGTGTCTGCAACTCTCCCAAGAACAGCATTTTGGCTGAGTCAGTAATGGGATCTCATATTGCACTCATGATTCTAGCAAAAGCGTTTAGCAAGTTTAAAACTTAGAACATGTTTTAAATGAAGCTTTTACCACAAGTTCACTAAAAGTTTCTGTTTACTAACTACCTCAGTCTCATTTTTCTCTCCTTTGATTAAGGTTAGGATATTATGAAAGCATGCTAGTACTTGCAAAACCTACTCCTGATGCTGTCAGAAAATGTCATGATAGAAGGCCATAATCTATTACCATTACCTGGGTAAAAACTATGGTGTTAGTGGTGCAAGATCTTTTTGAGGAGGTGACCTCAAGCTGCTAGACCCTGGCAGAAACTGATGATTACTTATCTGGTAGAGAAGAATAAACTTATTACTTTACTATCTGAGAAACCTGGCAAGAAGGACCCCAGAATAGGGATAGATCAGTTGACGATTTGGTCTGAACTTTGAAGAAACCTAAACGTTAGGATAGGGTCAAACTGTAAACTTGTCTTCTTCAAAGTGTTTGATGCATTCTCTGAGAACAAGCAGGATGGTAGCCCTCACACATGGGAGACATCATCAGATGGAGCCCCAACACAGAAAACTTATATCAAAGTTTCTAGAACTTTGACTTGGTCACATTGAGAATGCCCAACATGCCCTGTACCACACATCCATGTGGGGTCCCTCTTCTTTTCCTCAGAGCTGCAGCATCACAGTTGGAGAGCCTCATAGGTTTTGGCTTTCTCGACTATTTTTGGAAAATTTTCCACGTTTTTTTCACGGTATTCTGTGGGCCAGTTTTACATGCAGAGTGAGACGTACGAACAGCACAGCACACCTCAGTGAGGATTTGACATCATTTGGAGTGAGGAAAGTCTCACAAAGTTGAGATTTTTACAATGTTCTCTCAACCTAGCTTGATGGGCTCTATACCAGGGTACTCTCAAGCTAAGGCGAGAGAACATTGTAGAAATCTCATCTTTGTGAGACTTTTTGTGGGATGTATGTGCAGAAAATATGCTTTGCACACATAAAGCATTCTTTCTGCACATAAATACATCCCAACTATCTGTTCCAGCACCAGAGCTCCTACTTTTACCCATAGGCTGACATTAGCGCTGGAAACTTTAACAGGTATAACATTCCCAGTGCACCTCTATGCATTGGAGGTAATTAATTCTTTCATTTGCACTGGATTTCCATGCAAGGACGCTAAGCAATATGCACTATTTTACGGGCACATTTTTTTGTGCAAAACTTGCTGTATCAGGAGTACAGTGTGCACATAACTGCAGGTAAATCCGTGCCCTCTACTGATTGCCCTTATTAGCTTGGGCCCTCTCCTTGCAATAGAAGCATTACTTGATGCTTTCTGCCCTATACAACGCAAAATTCTGGTTCCATTCTGGTTCCATGTACTCCTGTACATGATTTTTCATACTGCTATATATTGCAAATTTTAAGTCTCTGAGTAAAAAACACTGTTAAATGTATACAAAAAAAGGATTAAAACCCTTGCAAAGTTCAGGCGGTTCCGTTTCATTAAAAAAAAAAAAAAAAAAAAGCCCACACATATCCTCTTTCTTGGCTAAAATGCCAATCCTTATGTTGTCACCTGGAAGCATTCTCATTGGCTTTTATTCTACAAAATTAATAGATGTACAAAAAATGCAGCGGAAAGTTGCTTATCCTTTGATATATGAAACCTGTACTCTTTCCTTAATTGTGTAGTACATCTGTAATGGATTGCACTGTCACCCAAGACAGAAAATGATCAAGCTCATAATAGTAAAGTCTAATTTTACTATGTATTACTATGACCTTTGACATGAACAGGTACCATCTGCCCAGTTTAGGCCACATGAAGCCACTTGGTGATCTTTGAAATTGTTAACCAAGAAATGTACACCTTGCATTTGTCAGCTATGATATTCAAACCAGAATTGCCAGCTGCATGACAGAGTATTCATCCCAACAAACACATACTAGCCTTAATTGTCAGACTACAGTCTGCCTCGCTAACCTCCATGCATATATTGTTGGACATATTATACATTAAGGTGCTTATTTAAAATAAGGGTGACATATTCTGTTTTTCATAGGCATCATACTTTTATAGGCCACCAAATAAACACATTTAGGTTATTTTTGTTTTTAAATAAGAGGAGGTAATGAACATGTCTCAAAACCATGCAAATCTATATAGCAAGAGCTGTTCCTATCTTTCTGTTTTGAAAATTAGGAATGTTTATGCATAAAATCATATTTACATTCATAGTTAATAAAACAAAATGAAATTTAAAAACCCAAAGAAAACAAGAAAAAAGATGAATGAATAAAATGTTTTCCCATTAATCACCCCTCTTTTAAATATTTCCTAGACAAATAATCAAAGTTTCATGTGATAATATCAGGCAAAATAAGCAGAATAAACACTAGGGATGTGAATCGTTTTTTGAAGATTTAAAATATCGTCCAATATATTTTAAATCGTCAAAAATCGTTAGAGGCGATATTTAATAGGAATTCCCTCGATTTATCGTCAAAAATTGTAAATCGGGGGAAGGGGGAGGGGAGGGGGAGGGCGGGAAAACCGGCACACTAAAACATCCCTAAAACCCACCACGACCCTTTAAAATAAATCCCCCACCCTCCCGAACCCCCCCCAAAATGTCTTTAATTACCTGGGGTCCAGTGGGGGGGTCCCGTTGTGATCTTCCACTCTCGGGAAGATGGCGTTAATCGCAAAAATACGACAGGGCAAAGGTAGCGCCGGCGCCATTTTGGTTCCTGTCCCCGACATCACGAGCGTAGAAGATCGCTCCCGGACCCCCGCTGGACCCCCAGGGACATTTTGCAAAATGGCGCCGGCCATATGGCCATATTGCCATACGGCAAAATGGCGCCGGCCGTACGGCAACACGATTCGAGTGCAGGAGGTCGTTCCCGGACCCCTGCTGGACTTTTGGCAAGTCTTGTGGGGGTCAGGAGGCCCCCCAAGCTGGCCAAAAGTCCCTGGGGGTCCAGCGGGGGTCCGGGAGCGATCTTCTACGCTCGTGACTTCGGGGACAGGAACCAAAATGGTGCCGGCGCTACCTTTGCCCTGTCATATGACAGGGCAAAGGTAGCGCCGGCGCCATTTTCTATCAACGCACTCGTGGCCCGAGAGTTCCAATGGAGCGGACCCGCTGTCGAAAGAGCTTGTTTATGAATGGATTGTTGTGGGATGCCTCTACCTTGTCACTGGGAGCATTTGTTCCTTCATGGGAGGTATTGAACCCATCCTTATGAGCAGAAGGTAGGGGTTGACTTAGGTTGACTATTGTTGCACCTGCAGTAGAATTGCCCCTTCCTCGTGCTTTTCCTCCTCTGCCCCTGTTGACTTTATTCTGTGAAGCCAATTGTTTCTGCCCAGCTGGCCTCTCTATATTTTAGTTAATATGTTCTTTTTTTCTTTTATCGTGTATGTCATTATTGTTCATCGCCTAGACCTTTTTGGGATTAACGATTCATAAATTTAAATACATCTAAATCCAAATCTAAATCTACCTGTTTATCCACCCCATTCAATTTTTTGGACTTTGCCTTTGCTCCCCATGGAGGCCCAAATGTCTCACCTTTCCCCATTATCTTATGACTCCCTGTTGGTCAGAGCTGCCAGCAAACAGACAGACCACAGGGTTGGAACCTGTGTGTTCCATCCCAATGGGAACCGTAGAATCTGGGGTTGCTAGTGCTCCTGGTGCACTCTTTGCTGGGGCCTGTCATGTCGGATTTGTACGGTTCAAGTAACGGAGATTAGACAACAAAAAATGTCCAAGTTAAACCTTTATTTGAGAGGAGACGTATATTTTGTGCGTGTGCGTGTCTAGTTTTTTCATTTGCATCAAGCCTGTGATACTTTTGTATCTTGTATTCGATTGCTATATGCTGTGTGAAATTGTTTCATTGTGCTGTATATGTGTCACTTTTGTATCTTGCATTCAATTGAGTAAATGTTTTAGTTATTCTAGTCAGGGAATGTTCTTGTAATTGAACACAACCTGATGTGTAATTGTTTCTGCTTCATACATGAGCTCATTTATTTTATGTAATAGCATTATAGCTGTTAATAAAGAATATTTTTTTTTCTTTGTAATACCACATATTTATTTTGTACATCATTGCTTCTTTTCCCTTCTGGAAATGTATATATCTATCAATCTATCTAGCTTGGTAGCAGGGATTGTTTTAAATGCTCGCCAAATTACCACTGTACCACAATGATGATCAAGGAAGAAGGAAGTCACTGGTCAGCAGAGGGAATCACCGCATTCGGGAGCCGAGAGGGAAGAGGAATGCATCGTGGAGCTCAGAAAGATTTTAAATTTCATGCGGACCACCTGCTGCCTTGTCTTCCCTCTACGATTACGCCACCTTGTCACCACCGCTGCCCAGGTAAGTAAGTGGAGATGAGCATGAAGGGTCTGCCGCCCAGACATGTGCCTCGGATGCCCTTTACTTTCGGCACCTGCAGTCTGCACAGGGAAGCTGCCCATGCATAACCCAGCTACAGGCTACAGAGGGTGGTTCCATAGAGCCAAGCCCAAAAGGCACAGTAGGATTCTGTGAAAAGAGAAACTGTTCTGTTTAAAAAAAAACAAAACATACCACTTTGCTATGTAAAGAGTTTGATTTAGGAAAAAGAGACTTATCAAGTTAATTTTCACAAGAGAAGGGAGATTTCATGCCTGGCTACCAGGGATATAGGTTTCTAAAGTCCTGAACAGAGACACCTTAGGAAGGAATGGGGTAAACATGACAGAGGCCAGAATCTGCCAGGGTACTTTAGAACTTTGTTGATCCCAGCTGAACTTGCAAGCCAGAGTGGGAAGGAACGGGATAAATTCAGCAGTAAAAGCCTTAGGCAACCAGAGTCCTGAAAAGACTGCTTTCTGGATTTTAATCAGTGTGCTAGTCTCCCCATTGCTCAAGGGAATCAAACTGAGATGTTTGCAGGAAAGGAGCTAGGAGGCACTGGAACACTGCAACAAGAAGGGTAACAGGGCAGCTTAGTGAGTTTTGACAATATATATTTTTAATCATGTCAGTGTCTGCTGAATGTGCTACCTGCCATTTTGGGGGTACACTGCAAAAATATAGTCATGAAATTCATAAATGTAAAGAAATCTATACTGCATTAACTGAAGGTAATCCATGAAATGACTGGCTGGGCTGATGTTTTCCCTTACTACTCACCATACAAAAAGGATTCACATTCTGTTGTCACCTCTGTAACAGTGACACAGTTTCTTACTAAAACACATTTTGTGAAGTAACACAAGACCATGCAAGAAAATTTACTCAGAGCCTATCATTTTTTTTTAATTGTTAATCGCTTAACTGCATATGCACTAAGCAATGTACAAAATAGATATACAGAATTCACAAAATTTGGATGAATGTGGAATTAAATTAAGATGACAGCATCTTGATAAGACTTTCAAAACAGAGAATTACCTGGTTTTGACTTATAAATAGGCCTGCTTAAAGAGGAAGGTTTTTATATAGCAAATTTGCTATAGCAAAACAGCACTAACAGAACTCAAAAAGCATCAACCTTAGCTACGAAAATGCACACTGCAAATGTTACACTAATACTGCTCCTACTGCTATGAAGCATTTACATATTGCCACAAAGTATATGTTGTGCTATCTAAATGCATGTAAGAGACAATCCCTGTTCCAAGGACTTTCTGTTAGGGTGTTTGATTTTGTTCATTTTATATATATATATATATATATATATATATATATATATATATATAATTATTTATTTTATTTATTTGCGGTTTTTTATATACCAAGGTTTAGCAGAAGCCTTCACCCCGCTTTACAATAGAACAAATTAGTTACATGGAACGGTCAAAAAAGAACAACGAAAGGTTACAAGGAATGGTACAAGGGGGAAAAACGGAGGAAAAAAAATATATTTGTACATTGCTTGGGGCATCAAGCATTAGTGATTAACACATTTTAAAGAATGAAAAAAAAAATCGAATCAAGACAGACAAACTAGACAAATAAGCATTTTGGGGAGTGAGGACAAATATCTAAAGCCTTAAAGATGAATTAATAGACAGGGACCATTTTGTCTTATTTCCCCAGCAGTCTGAAATAAAACAAAACCCTGCAAAAATCATAAGCATCCTGTATGTAGCGCACCTCCTACTAGGGAAAATAGAAGAAGCCATACTGCTACAGTTCACTGCACAGAAACTCCATGGTAGCAGAATATCTCATCTCTGTCATACAAGCAGAAAACAGATACTCACTAAAAGCACACTAACAGGTGAATTTTAAAAGCCCCATGCATGCCAAAGCCAGGAGATACACAAGCGTCTTAGGCCAGCACACGCTATGCAGATTTTAAGAAGCACACAGGTACGCACATAGGGCCATGGTATGTATTGTTCAGCAATGGTTTCCGTGCTCCGGTGGTATGTTGAAGAAACATATGGTTTCCGTGCTCCGGTGGTATGTTGAAGAAACATACCACCGGAGCACGGAAACCATTGCTGAACAATACATACCATGGCCCTATGAAGAAGGTGAAAACCGAAACACGGACCGTGTCGGGCGAAACTAACCTCATGGCACAGAGTCGGGCAGTTTCTTCATGCCACTTTAACAAGCTAAGTAGCGGTGACAAAATTGCGAAATACTACGAATATATGTAAAGATCTAAGAATTCATTGAAGGACTTATGAATTTCACTAAGGTGAACTGACACACATAAAAAAGAAAAAAAACTTTTTGAATGACCAATGATTATACACTGAGTGGTAGTGCAATACAAACTACTTGCTATTCAGCACACTCATTTATATTAAGGCTTCGTTGAAAATTGCCTAAATGAGGTCATTTATCAAGATTAAAAAATTATTATTAATGTCCTTAAAAAATTTTTGTGGAGGGAATAGAGGCATTCTGGTCTTTTATTTCTGATAGTTTCTAATAAAATCCCCCCATTTACTCGGTTGAGCTGGCATTTGAGTGCACATGCACGCGTCTATGATCACTTGCAGTTTATGAAGGCAACCTTTTCTCCTTACCTTTTCAGCTACTTCTTTAGAAAACTATAGTGGTTTCTTTTTCCTCTTCCCTTTATTTATTTTTCTAAGAAAAAGGTTAGTTGCCCTTATGATATCTCCTTTTAGTTTTGCCTACTGTTCTTCTACTTTCCTTAGATTTTCTCATCCAGCTAACTACTTCTTGAGGTACTCCCCCATTTGAACAAAGTTAGTTTTCACTCATTTGAAGGCTCATTCAAAGACAGTTTGCTACTTTTATGGGCCTAACTCCTTTGAATATTTACTCCTAAGGGTTCACAAATTAGAAGTAGAAAAATGCAGACAAAAACTGAAATCTTCTTTGTTTTTTCATTTTTTTTAAACATTTATTTAAGTAGTGCAACAATGCATCAAAATGATACAAGAAATTGAAAACAAGATATTGAATAAGTTTTGTCTCTTATATCATTTTCATTTTACAGAACCTGCCAAGGCAAATACACAGATACAAGATAGACAACCATTCACTCACACTCATCATTCATTCAACAGGATAAACAAATTCAACATATCATTGCATCATTTACACCTTGCACAGATATATTGCTAACAGGTTTTCTCCATGCGCACTCTTCTTTATTTTGCTAGTCCTTCCAG
The DNA here is from genome assembly GCF_901001135.1 of Rhinatrema bivittatum. Classification (NCBI taxonomy): domain Eukaryota; kingdom Metazoa; phylum Chordata; class Amphibia; order Gymnophiona; family Rhinatrematidae; genus Rhinatrema; species Rhinatrema bivittatum. The sequence goes on from NC_042615.1 coordinate 201,433,810, forward strand.
ATTTACTCCTTCCCTCCAATTGCCTCAGAGGGGAGGAGCTGATTTAGAGAGCAGAGTAGTTCTTCTCTTTTTTTTTACCTGCTCTAGCCTCACTCATGTCTCTCCTGTTCCTGGGAACACATTTGCAAGCTCAGATCCTGTCAGAGGTGACTGTAGACACAAAATGAGTCAAACTACTTAACATAAAAACAAACCCATCAAAATAAACAAAACCATCATGGAAAATGGTATCTGGTGCAGCTGTTTATTTGTGTGCATGAAAATGTGAAGATAGGGTAATTTTCAAAGGAAGATGTAAATGTAATATACTATCGTAGCAATTTTCAAATGCATATTTACCCATGTTCACAGCACTTAATGTGGGTAAAACCTATTGATAATTCAATAGGGATGTGTAGGAAAAAAAGTGTAGTTTTTTCCATTCCTTTTGTGAGGACCTAAATTCATTTCATTATTTAAAAAAATTAAAAAAAGCAAATTCATTTTCATGTTCTATTTATTTTGTGTTTGCCATTAAAGCTAATGGGGGAAGCATTGCAGTCTATTTTGCACTCCAGAATTGGTGTTTTCAATTCTCATGAAAACTGTGGAAAGAAATCATCAGAAGGTGGAAAGTCAGTGGCAAAGTGGCAGCAAAAGTGTGGCATTAATAGGCCAAGGTTCTATAAATAGACAAAGGAGTACCAGCATTGGGGGTAATTTTCAAAAGGAGTTACATGCGTAAATGTAGCTACTATTGTAGCAATTTTCAAAAGCCATTTACTCAAGTAAAGTGCACTTATGTGAGTAAATCCTATAGACAAGTCAATGGCATATATTGTAGCAATTTTCAAAAACCCACTTACTCAAGTAAAGTGAATTTACTCCAGTAAACCTGGTTTTTACTCGAGTAAATGCTTTTTAAAATCAGGCCCATTGGCAGGAGTTGTCCAAGGCTTCATCAGAGGAGGAAAGAAGATTAGATTTAGAACACTCAAGGCTCCAAAAGAGGGCACCAGCAACAGTGGCATGAACCTTTGATGGAAGCACCAGAGATAAAGTGGCACCAAAATTGACATCAGCATCCTGAGACATCATAAAGGGGGAAAAAAGCAGATAAGATGGCAGCAAAAACCTTAAGGCACTGTAAAGGAATCAAGCAGCACAAGGAGTATCATCATCACATGAAAGTAACATTGGAGGTACAAAACTGCCTGCCAGAATGGCAGGGACACCTCAAGGTATGGTCTGAGGTCTGGGGCACTAGAAGCAATATTCAGTGGCAAAAAGAACCCCAAGGTATAAAATCTGGGTATGGCAGCAAGGTGGGATGGAACAAAGAACTCCAAGGTGTAATATGAGTGGTATAGTAGTAAAGCAGAGTGGCATGGAAGATGTCAGTCATTCTGTTGAAGCACACTTGCCTATTATCAGATTCAGTATAAGAAGTTTAGTTTGGATGTGCTATTTATTTAAAATGAATGCACATCTCTATTTTATGACAACATTGGACTTCACTCTTAAACCAGGGTATTCAGGGTACAGTCTTAGTCTCTCAAATTTACAGCAACTTCAAAGTATTTGCATTGTGGCAAACAGCTCTTCCTTCTTGAGGTCATATACAGTATACAGACAGAGGTGAATTTTAAAACACACATGCATGCGCACATGTGCACATGCCTGCCGGCTCGTGCACATGGCCTCAATGATTTAATCTCGCTATACAACAGTGTGAAATCAAGGGAAAGATCAAAGTATTTTGTATGAACACACGTTCCCATAAAAAATATTAATCTTTTTATGCCATCATAATAGACACTACTGGTTCTTAGACCTTCATTGTCTTATGAATAATCATCTGGCATATTATGTGATTTTTTGGAAAGTTTTTTTGTGCATTTAAACTTATCTTAACATGGTTCACGTTTTGAAACCATTGTTTCTGCATCAAGGGGTGACATCATTGTGATAATCACATCTTTATATTCTGAAATAATCAAAAGAACTGTTAATAAAAGAATGACATCCAATAACAAAGATAAAATTTAGTATCTCTACTCACATCGAATGACAGCATTTGCTCTAACTGGCACCAATTTTAACTGGAAATGACAATGTCACGATTGACATATAAATAGGAAAACTTCCTTACACATCAGATCAGTGACGTAAGGGCATCAGCCCTTATGGAGATCAAATTTCAGAACATTAAATGATGGAATACCAATCGATCTCTAAGTTCAGACCACAGGGGCTAAAGTATTCTAATAAAAAATCCAAAATTCTTCTCTTAAACAGAGTTTTTAAATCCGATCTTCCCCTCTTGGAGATGTATTAATTTGTTCAAGAATTCCCCAAAGTAAATCAGTGAATGTGTGTTGACAATCCTCACAATAAGATACATTGGAGCTTGTTCCTTCTTAGTTGTTAAATATCATTCTCTTAGTTCTACCGATGTATATCTTTGAGCAAGGACAAATTATGAAATATACTACATAATTTTTTTTTTATTTTATATTTATGCAATTACAATGATTTCAAGAACAAGAACAAAATCTTGTACAGAAAAAGAGAATACCGTTCAATCATACAGAGACTGTATTTATACAATATTTCAAACACTAACCAGAAAAACTTTTACAGTTTCTCTTCTTGAGATCCACTATAAGGGGGGGGGGGGGATCTCTACCAAACCCAAAGGAAAATGGTATCTAGACTATATATCAATATTACCAGATGATTACAGTGCCATTATTTTTCATGGAGGACTTGGAGCCTCTTCACGAGGTGCTTCAGCTGTTACTAGAGTCTTCCCCACTAAAAATTGAGTTAACTGGGGTGGATCAAAGAAAACATATGTATTTGGTAAGTACTTTACCACGCATTTGCATGGATATTTGAGGAAATATCTCGCCCCAATTAACAAAACCTGAGGTCTCAAAAGTAAGAATGCTTTCCTCCTCCTCTGTGTCTCTCGAGAGAGGTCAGGGAAGGCTCTAACCAAGAGCCCAAGAAATCTTACATTTCTATGTTTTATACCCAATCTTAATATCCTTTCCCTGTCTGTCTCAGAGGAAAAAGTCACAATCAAAGTTGCAGGAATAGCCATCTCCGTATCAGATGTTTCCAAAAGTGCAGTTATATTAAGAGGTTGATCATCCACAGATGCCAGAATCTCCACTTCTCCTTCTTGGTTTACTGCTTCTACTTTAGGTTTCGATAAATAAAATGTTTTTATGACCGATGGAATTTGGTCCTCTGGAATTTTCAAGATTTCCAACATGTATTTATTAAGAACTTCCCTTGGAGATCTCATTGGCAATTGAGGAAAGTTTATATATCTTAAATTTCGACTCTTTGCATAATTCTCTAGGTTTTCTATCTTTGAAACAATAGTCTTATTATCTCTCATCAGCATTGATTGTGTTTGCTGAATCATTTTTATCTCAGTCCGAATAGTTGCAGATTGTTGTTCCAATTCCAAATTTGCCTTCTCGAACACTTCCAACTTCTTTTCATGCCCTTTAGCTTGTTCCATTACTGGCATTAATTGTTGTAATACATTAGTTCTCATTTCATTTATGGCTTCCCACAAAGTTTCAAAAGAAAACACAAGCGGTCTTACCAATGATGGTATCTCTATTGTGGGAATAGAAACAACAGCAACTGAAGCTTCTCCTCCCGTGGCTCCATTTTCTTCACTGCCTTGCCCCAGCACTTCAATAGGGCTAGATGCTGCCGTCGGGACTTCTCCAGGCCTCGCTGGGGAAATCTCCTGCACACTTAGGTCGGAGATTCCTTCCCCTGGATACGGTACACCTCTCCCGGCAGCTGGATTGAGCGGTGGAGTCCTCTCCATGGGACTCAAAGGTGATAACGAGCCTGGCAGAGAAGGGAGCTCAACTTCCCCTCCCCCACTCTGCAACGGCTGGTCTCCCGCTGTTCTGACACTGCATGTGACATGGGCATCCATCGGGCCGGTCGGGGCACTCGCCAAAGGCTCTGCGGGGTAAGAAATCCTTGGTTTGCTCTTCCTTCCCATACTTAAAGAGGAAACAATTTTTTTGTAAGAAATAAAGTTTCTTTCGGTTTGCACGAGGACGCTCTGAACACAGCTACTCATCCGGTGGCCATCTTGGATCCACCAAGACCTGGCTTTTGATATACTACATAATTTGATTTGCAATCAGTGGTTGCTGTAAAGTGAACGGTCTGACCCAAATAATGATCACTCCACTGGGTGCTACTTTCATTTGCACCTACATATTGATACAATTCATTCCAATGTTGCATTGATTTATATAGATTCTTCAGATTATTGCAAGTGTGCCTTTTTTCAGTACCAGTTAATTTCTAGTTTGCCCCAGTTAAGAAGAGGACTTTCTAAACATCTAGCTAACTTGCCTCCTTTTTACCCTATTATCCCTGACTCTTAAAACCCCACTGACTAGCTTAGTTTTTATTTTATTACTTGCACGCCATCCATAGCAGAAGTAAAGTTACGCAGTAGGGGACCCCGGCATGCACTTGTGCAAGTAAATACTTACGCACATACTTCATGTAACAGACTTGGTCTACCCAGACTCTACTCAGACCCCGCCCCTTTTTTGAACTTTATGATTTGTGAGCGTACCAGGAGATATGCATGTACTCGCGGTTTTTAAAATCCATGAGGCGCATGCTGGGCCGAGTAACGTGCCTATCTCCTGGCTTTGGTGTGCGTAGGGCTTTTAAAATCCACCAGTGTATTGAGGTGCTCCTGTAATATTATTTCTTTATAATAAATTTTGTTGTTTATGATGTATTTGCATTGTATTTTATGATGATGCACTTTGTTTTGTATTTCTGATGCTTGTAACACATGTTGAGTATGGGTTTCCCACTTAAAGGTGTAACCCAACTGAATTAGAATAATCTTAATTAGACCAATCATGCTCAAACTGTTGGGGCTTTTTCTGTCTTTTTTTCCTCTTTTTCTTGATCTCTGATTGCATTTCTCGGAACTTCATGACTTTATGTCTCTCCATTTGTACTACAGAATAGTCCCTTGATACTGGTAATTCTGTTAGTAGGGATATGCAATCGTTTTTCCCGAATTAGGCAATGTCAACGAAATTGCCTAATTTGGAATGGTTCGGGAGAACCGAAAAATGATTGATTTTTTCTGAAATTTTGGAAAAAATTCATTTTGATTTAGTGCGCACTATCGGGAGTTAGTGTGCACTAATTCTGCCAGGTATGCACTAACCCAAAAATCGGGCCCCCCCCAAAAAAAACCCACGAACCACGGGAAAAACTAAATTCCCGCGTGGGGGCCCCGAAACAAAGCCTGACACGAAATTTCCACGGGGGGCCCCCCGAAACAAAGCACATCTCTATCTGTAAGCACTATTTATGTATGTCTCCTGGTTTTCTATACAAAGCCCCAAACCAGTATCTTTCATTTGGAATCAGTCTGTCTAAAGTGTCTGACAGGTGATTCAATGGTGCACTCTCCCCTGCCCCCTCCCATTCTGACAGGTTCACATTTCCAGTATGTTTGTCCTGGTTCAACATCAACCCCCTCCCCCCAATTCCTTCCTCTATTACAGTTTCCAGCAGCCTTTCTGGTCTACCCCACTCAGAACTTTTTACAAAAACTTAATTTGCCTACCCAGTTTATTGTCTCACTGGCTGTCATCACCAAGTGATAGTTTCACATCACCACTTTAAAATTTTTACTGTGCAGTAACCAGATGGGATGGAAGCAAGAACAGGACAACACTGCATTTCATTTTTCAGTCTCCATATATTGCTGCATGCCCAATGTAAGTTGTCTGTTTTCTTAAGCAATCTTGTTCTAGTAATAGTACTGTAAGTTATGTTTAGACATTGTAAAAGCTAATACAAACAGTGCTTGTGGGTCTGAAAAATGCTATTAACTTTTAATATCCTAGTTCATCAAACTAAACATTTAACACAAATATACTAGGTGTAACAATAAAATGAATTAACGACAGTAGAAAAAAAATGTTTTTCCAAATGGTAACATTGATTTGTAATCATTTGTGTAATATTAATCATAGCAGGCTGGCACCTGACCTCTGTCGCCTCTCAGCACATCGCTCTTGATGGATTTTCTTAACAGGCTATATACTGTTCTTGGATTAGAAGGTCAAGAAAACCTAATTCTTTAAAGATTTTACATATTTTTTCTTTACATTTTTGTGTGCATACCACATATTTTCATTACTAAACCCTTTTTTTCCAGTAGAGCTGTTAAAAACTATACTTTCTTGCCCATTTTTCCTTATGTTGAAATCAGCCACGTTATAGAATCTGCTGCCAGCAGGGATGTTTCTAGCTACTTCAGCAAACACTTTTAAAGTGAAGTTGGATGAGTTCCTAGAGGTTAATGTTATTGTTGAATGTTCAGCTTTGATGGGAGTTTGATTGATATTAGCTGATCCAAGGATTTGCTCTGATAACATTCTTTGGGTAAAAAAGGAATTTATTACTTGGACAAGGATGGCTGTGATTTTTTATTCGGGGGGGGGGGGGGGAGGGAGTCTTCTGATTTAAATGCGATAGTCTGATGACATCATTTAATTCAATTGCATGCTCTGTCCTCTATTGTAATCCATGTTTATATATGTTTTGTGACTTGCCATCAACTGAATTTTAAGACAAAATACAAACACGACCGTGTCCAGTGTAGGACGATAATAAATAAACTGAGCAAATCTAAAGGTGGAGCCTAAGGTGATGGACTGGAGTATATTATTACTGTGGTCATTTGTCCAGTGCTACCATGCATATGCAGAGACACATAAAATACAGTTCCTGCTACTTGTCAAGACAGACCAACACGATGCCCAGACAATAAAAGAAAAAAGGCTTTGAGTAATAGAAGCTGGTCAAAGGATAGACCAGAGTGTGCTGGTAAATGGATCGGACCAGGAGTGTTCCCGGGTGGGGGCAATATTTAGGTTTGTAAGCTGCTATTTAGGCATGTAGATTTGGCAGCTTATTCACATATACTTATGCCTGCTCTTTATCTGGAGTACGTGATCATAAACAACTTAAAAGCAAAATACTGACTAGTTGGAGGGTGTGGGTGAAATCGGGAGAGTTGAAGCTGAATAGCCAGGAGAGTCTTGATGACCTGCAAAGGGAGAGGGCAAACTGTAGACTAATTGGTAATATTGGTAATTTCATTGCTGCACGAACGTTAGAAAATCTCCTGACTTTCTCACATAAAATCCAATTTATGGGGAGTAAATGTGTGTAAATTGCACAGGTAAAATCTGCACACATAAATTGTTATAGTTAAAGCTAAAAATATATGGGCATAGTAGCTGTATGCTGCTTAACCAGATAAGGTCTGACATCCACTAAGTAGTGGCAAGTCATTTCTTAGCCAGATAAGTCTTAAAGGTGCTGTTATTCAGCTAAGAAAGGTAGACAGATAAATCTCAAATAGAGCTACTTATCCGGATAAGTAGAGTTATTTAAGACTTATCCCAGCTCTCAGACTTAGCCAGATAAATAGCACTTTTCAGACTTATCCGGCTAACTGACTTAGCCAGATAAATAGGGAGTTTAAGACTTATCCGGCTAAATAGCTGTTATGTTGGTGGTCCATGGGTTCCTCCCATGGACTGCCACACTCACCTCCAGGTCCGGGCCACTCTCTCAGGATGCAGCCAGCTCTTTCTCTCTCCTGCCCATGTGGCAGGATGCCACCAACACAATCTGTGGCAGAACATTGCCACCTTCCTACTGTGCTTCCCTAGGTGTGTGCATGCCTGATGACATGTCATTTAAAGGGCCTTTGGTAGGAAATTCCCCAAGGCACCCATTGATGATCTCACAGGCTTAGGCCTATTTAAGGCCCTTCTGCTCAACCCTTCCTTGCCTCAGCAACAGGTCTCCCTACAGCCCATGTAGTGTGAGTGCCTCAGCATTTCCAAATTCTTGCATCTTGTCTTCAGTTTCTGGTCCTTCTCTTGTGTTCAGTTCCAGTGGCCTTTGTCTTTGCTCCAGTTCCATTGGTCTTTGTATTTATCTTCAGTTACTTTTCAGTTCTTGTGGTCAGTTTTCCAGTTCTTCTGTGTTCCTTGTCTTCTCATTTTCCCACCTGTTCTGCTCCTTACCTTCCTGACTGCCTATCCATCCTGCCTTCTCTTGGTCTGATACTCGGTATTGACCTCGGCTCATCTTCTGGGCCTTCCTTGAATGCCGCCTGCCACTGACCTTTGCCTGCCTACTGGACCTTCCTTGAATGCTGCCTGCCACTGACCACTGCCTGCTTACTGGACCTTTCTTATACATTGTCAGCCATTGACTTGAGCTTGCCTTTGACTTCACCTGTATGCCCCCGTCTTCTCTACGGATCTTCTTACCATCAGCAGAGGCCCCATCTAAGACCTTCCAGCCCCAGCATTCAAAGGCTCAACCCAAGGGGAATGTGGGCTGCTATAGGTGAAGCTCCAGTTGGAAATCTGCGTTATCCAACTCTGCCAGCCAATTCTGGGGAACTGCTGGGCTCCACCCTGCAGGTTGTGCCAACTCCACTTCGGTTTAAGGGTCCATGCCCGAAACAGTAACTGCAAAGCTTCTAGTTAGCTGGAAAGGTAGGAACTTATCTGGAGAATTGCAATATGCATTTGTGCATTTTTTAAATATCATATGCACATATCATATATGTGCAGGTTATAAAATACCAGGGATGTGCAGAGGGACCGCATACGTTACATTTGGTATTTGTATTCGGGGGGGGGGCAGATACGTTGCATTCAGCAAGGGGGGGCCCCCGATCCGTTCATGCATTCCATTATTATTCGTTTCCTGGCTAAAATGTAATTAACTACAACCCCCCCACCCTCCTGACCCCCCCAAGACTTACCAAAACTCCCTGGTGGTCCAGCAGGGGTCCAGGAGCCATCTCCTGCACTCACACCTTCGGCTGCCGGTATTCAAAATGGCACCGATAGCCTTTGACCTTACTATGTCACAGGGGTTACCGGTGCCATTGGTCGGCCCCTGTCACATGGTAGGAGCAATGGATGACTGGTGCCATCTTGTGCTCCTACCATGTGACAGGGGCCGACCAATGGCACCAGTAGCCACTGTGACATATTAAGGGCAAAGGCTATCGGAACCATTTGAATACTGGCAGCCGACGGCATGAGTGCAGTAGATCGCTCCCGGACCCCCGCTGGACCACCAGGGAGTTTTGGCAAGTCTTGTGGGGGTCAGGAGGGTCCCCCAAGACTTGCCAAAAGTCCCTGGTGGTCCAGCGGGGGTCCGGGAGTGATCTCCTGCACTCGGGCCGTCGGCTGCCAGTAATCAAAATGGCGCTGATAGCTTTTGCCCTTACTATGTCACAGGGGCTATCAGCGCCATTTTGAATACCGGCAGCCGATGGCGTGAGTGCAGTAGATGGCTCCTGGACCCCCACTGGACCACCAGGGAGTTTTGGCAAGTCTTGGCGGGATCAGGAGGGTGGGGGTTTTGTTTAAATTCACTCCTTTAGACGGCCGAATAATTCGGTGAAGATTCATTGTTTTCGTTGGAATTGTGATATGTTTCACTTCCCCACAAATACAACGAATATGGCCCTATACGTTGCAGATTGCTGATACGTTGCAAACAAATACACACCCCTATAAAATACAGGAGTAGATTTCCTTGTGCCAATATACACTCAGAAATAGGTGTGCACACAGCTGTTTTAGTTATGCTCTTTGAGGTCCATATTCAAAAGCATTTAGCCAGCTAATTGAGAAGTTAGTTGGCTAAATGAATATTTGGTATTATGCTTGGCTGTCCATGGGTCAGCACCGCTACCAGCTTCACTCAACCCTGGATGCCACCATCTCCTTTGTGGGAAGAACACCATTGACTATCAGCCACTGCCAAAGTTGAATGGAACTCCATCATCTGGCCCTTCCCCTGAGCTCCTCCAGGCATGTGAGCACTCAAATTGCTCATTTTTAAAAGGTCCATGTCAAGAACTCAGCCTTGGTCCCTTCTGATGAAGTCAGCAGCTTCCAGATATTTAAAGGTCCATCTTCAGGACAGCAATGCCTCAGCAACAGGTCCACCTGCCTTGCAGTGTGTGTGTTGTTAACTCTGTGCTTTGTCTCTCTGTTCCTGTGCCTCGTCTTGCTGCCCCTGTTCCTGCTTTTTGTTCCTGTCATCTTGCCTTGTCCTACCTCCTTGCCCTTGTGCTTTGCCTTGTCTTCCTGCTGTCTTGCCCATTTCGCCCTGCCTTGTCTTGTTTTTCAGAGTGCCGACTTGTCTGTCTCATTTGTCTTGGCCTAATTCTCAGGTTTTGAACTCTGCTTTGGATTCTCACCTTGCTCCTGGATCATTGCCTTCTCTGACCTTTGGCCTGGACGCAGATACTTTCTGCTCACTGCCTGCCTTGACCATCATCAGTACCTGGACTCTCTCTAATCTCCCTGTAAGGGACACTTACCTAAGTCCTGCTGGCCCCTGGAACCCAAAGCCTCAACCCATGGGAACAGGGCTGCTATAGGTGAAGCTCCAGTTCTAGTCCCTGTAAGGGTGCGTCTGCCAGCTGTCGGCGTGGGCCTAGTAGGTTCACCTACTAGGCTGTGTCAATCATGCCACATCATTAGTGCTCACATCCATGACATTTGGGTAGATATCTGGCTAAATTCTACCCGTTTAATAAGTTAGGGGTCTAGAATTTAGTTGTAAAAGTTATGGGCATTCTGAGAGTGTAACTGGGAGGAGTTAATTTAGCCACATAACCAGGTCATTCATCAAGCTGTGTTAGGGCATCATCATGTGCTAAATGTAGTCTAGTGCTTGATACAGCGATATTAACATGCTATGCTTATTGCAACATGCGTTAGTATTAAAATATGATGAGTATGCAAAATCAAGAAAATTATGCAAATGAGGGACTCCTACTACATGGGGCAATAAAATATTGCATTCTAATGCTGGATTTAACATGGGAAATACTTCTTTTTTTTTTTTGTGGTAGGGTGGCAAAAAGTTTTTATTGCACCATAGCAGCTGTTTTTGCAGGGTAGTGGCAATTACCATGTGCAATAAAATGAGGCCTTCTCTCTGACACAACTACACAACCCTGGTAAGCCAATAAATACACCTTTTGTTACCTGCCCTGTCTTCCTAAAAGCAGAATGTTAGGTGGAAGAATACTAGTAGTGGGACACTAGGTGCTTCAGTTGCTCTACAACAAAAACAACAACAGGGAAAGGAGGTTAAAAAGTCTCCTGCACTTGAGCCTGCACTTGAGCCTGATCTGCAAGCCCTGCCAGTGGAGCAGAATGGCCCACGTTAGGTCTCTAATCAAAAAAACAGGAAACTGCAAAATAGGAGAAAAGCCTTCACCTTTAGGAAATATTTTTATAAACAATACTGTGAGCTTATTGAAATATATTTAGATAGAACGCATCAGCAAGCCTAAGTCCTGCTGGCCCCTGGAACCCAAAGTCTCAACCTGAGGGAACAGGTCTTAGGTGAAGCTCCAGTTCTAGTCCCTGTAAGGGTGTGACTGACATCTGTGGGCCTAGTAGGTTTGCCTACCAGGCTGCGTCAATCATGCCACACCATAAGGGCTCATATCCATGAGCTTTGGGTAGATATCTGGCTAAATTCTATCCATTTCAGTGGAAACTCGAGGCTCTTGTATTTTGTCACCACTTTAGGTCTCGCCATGGAGGAGGGCATGCAAGCGGTACAGGGAGTGCACTTTTCATCCCTGCTGGGGATGCCGGAGGAACAAATGGTTAAGAGGTTTCGCCTGAGCTCTCTGGCTATCATGGAATTATATCAAGAACTCAGAGGGGATCTGGATCCAGTCACAGAAAGTTCCCATGCTATACTAGGCCTTACCAAACTATTATGCACTTTGCATTTTATGGCATCTGGCTCATTCCAAACAACATTTGGGGTCATCAGAGGAATGCCTCAAACTGTTGTTTGGAATGAGCCAGATGCTATAAAATGCATCTGGCCGCAGCCTAAGCCAGGTCATAAGAGCAGTACATAGCAGTACATAGTTACATATGATTCCCTCGTGAAAGGCAGGACTTGTTGGACATGAACATAGGTTTTTATGCCATAGCAAACTTTCCAAAAGTTCTGGGAGCTATTGACTACACTCACTTAGCCATCATCTACCCTGTCACAGGGAGAAGATCTTCCACAACAGAAAACTCTTTTACTCCATCAATGTGCAAGTGTTAGCAATGTGACTGCATCACTTACATGACAAGTGCCTTACACAAAGCCATAGTGGTAGGCCCAGGTTTCTCTCTCCATGCTGGAGAAGCCTGATAATGTTGCATGCCCATACAATGCAGTTTCCACTAAGGTTAGATGTACTCTGCTGGTGCTCTGTCGGCCCTTAGCTATCGATGCCCATGACAGTATCCTGTCTGCAGTGCTTCTGCTGTGGCATCCAGGATGTCAGCCACAGTTTGTCTGGACCATCACAGGGGGTTCACGAGTTCATTTAAAGCTGTGGGATGTGCATTTTCAGCCAATCCTATTCACTGTTTTTTGGCTGACAAATGTGTATTTCTGGAGGATAGATTGCAGAACAGCAGAGACAAGGTACAATGAGATCTTATGTTCTATCAAGTGTGTCATAGAACATACCTTTGGAGTTCCTAAAAGTATATTTCACTGTTTGGCAAAATGGAGAGAGCTTTAATGTATTCCTCAGCCAGAACAGCAGAGATTGTGCTTGTCTGCTGTGTACTTCATAATCTTGCTCTACATTCTTGCATCCCAATTGACCTTGTTCCAGATCTACCTGAGGCTTCCCCATGTCCCCAGGGAGACCACATGGCCTGACAGTCAGTTTTGTCAAAGTGCCATACAATGCTACTTTGCCAGTTAGTCATCATCTACCCTTTCCATTGTATGGAAGAGAGCCCAGCAGAGTGGTTCTGGCTTCTCACATCTGTATCTTTTTTTACTCACCGATTCTCTGACTGGGTCAGTGTATAACAGAATCCACTTAGGCCTAGTTAGGCAACATTGTGAAAATAGATCATTAGCTGCAATTGAAAATAGAAGACAAATTGTACACAAAATAAACCTAACAACAAAGAGAAGTGGCTTTCCTAATGTATTCATATTGAATGTCAGTTAGAAAGTGTCACGTCTTGCCTTTGCATTTGTATTGGACTGCCAAAATAGTGTGAATAGCATGGCATAGCTAGTGTCTTCTTGCTACCCTCAGCTACCCCTTTGACCCTGTCTTAGCCCTCACATGTTGGAAAGATAGTTGCATATATATGATGGAAGTCCAGCAGGGCCTAGGACATGCAGAATGCTCAATTTGTACAAGAAATCACAAGTAGCTCAGCTGCTTAAGCTCGAAATTACAAGTTGACATCTACAATCATCAATCACTGACTCTACATGTTACAGCCCCGAGGAACTAATGAAGAGCCCTTTTATAGGGTTGAAGGCAGGACAAGGCGGTGACATCATCATTAAGGGCCATGGGGCTCTTCCCGCCACAATCCTTTTAAATCCAGAAGAGGAGTGCACTCGCTCGTCTAGGATATTGGGTGAAGGAGGAAGTCGGCGGCATCCCCAGCTGCATCGAGAGGCCTACAGTAGCGGCATCCAGTCACAAAGATGGAAGCAGCATTGGCGGCATCGGGCCGTGAAGATGAAAGCGTCGGCAGCACAACATGCTGACGTCGGTGGCATCCGGGCCACGAAGAGCTGATGGCGGAGGCCCTACCACGAGGGAAGCAGCATCGGCGGCACTCCATGCCGCAAAGAAAGCATGGGACTGTCGGGGAACAGTGAAGCATCGGGCTGGTGAGGTAAGAGACTGTTTGCGGACGGCCCCACGAGCGGCATCGCAACACCACTATTGAAAACTCCCACAATGTAGCTTGGACACTGTGCCACACAGGCAGAGATCTACATACTTATGAGGCAAAGTAGCAGCTGAGTGGGTAATGTACTGATTTGGGAGTTTATCAGGGACCTTACAGCTGTGCTGCCAAAGTAAACCACACCTTGCTCCCAGACTTTCAAAGTCTCCCATTAATGGATGTGCATGCATTCACTGCTGCTAACTGGGTTACAACGTGAAATGTAATGGCCTCATGAGCATTGAGCTCACAAATTAGGGTGCTAAGAAGAACTTAGATGAGAGTTTATATATTTTTTTAAAGATGAAACTGCTTGCTGCATCAGCAGCTAAGTATTTGGTCACAATATGAGGGTTCAAACCTGTTCCACTTGTGCCTTGGTTTATTAGCACATGTCAGCACTGGCCTACATGTATGCTATGTGCTAGTCACTGTACCAGTCTGCCTGTGAGTTTTAAGAACATAAGACATTGCCATGCTGTGTCAGACCAAGGGTCCATCAAGCCCAGTATCCTGTTTCCAACAGAGGCCAAACCAGGCCACAAGAACCTGGCAATTACCCAAACACTAAGAAGATCCCATGCTTCTGATGCAATTAGTAGCAGTGGCTATTCCCTAAGTAAACGTGATTAATAGCAGTTAATGAACTTATCCAAACCTTTTTTGAACCTAGCTACACTAACTGCACTAACCACAGGCTTTGTGGCTTGCTATGTTTTATGAGGGGCTGGCTGTTGGGTGTGTTTGTCTCTCACTTACTGTAAGTATGTCTGAGTGTCTGTGTCGCTCTCTGGTAATCTGAGTATGGGGGGAATTATGCTCCCTGAGTGATTACTGAGTGTAGGTCTATGCATATGTGTCAATGGAATCTTGTGTTCAAGATGAAGATATAGTCTAAGAGTTTTTTCCACCAATGTGAGCTCGTTTAGCTGCATTGTAGTTAGCTGTCAAGTATTAATGATATGCACAAAAACACACATATATGTTGCTGAGGTATTTAGAGAATGAAGCCTCAGAGTCACACACTGCCTGTAAGGGCCCATTTTGATGATTGTGAAGGTGCCCAAAGGAGTCCAATAGCATAAACTAATTTCCACTAAGGCAGATAGCAAGCAGTTTCAGACACACTGATGCCATACACCGTGAGTGGCAGAGAGCGAGGCACACACATTCAGATATTAACATCCAAACTTATATATACGTCTGCATGCCTGGTGTCTATATATAGTTTATACTCCATCAGGCCCACAGTAGTTTATTAGGCCTAGATGTGGTGGAGGACACCTATAGTCAAGACGTATATGTCCACTGTGCTGCAAACACTGTGGAAAACCTTCCATGTAGATGGTCAAGGCTACATATCAGCTACTTAGATTCTATCCTTGTAAACAGACCTTCCCGAAAGAGTCTACAAACATCCTATGGCTTTTCCACATGGAATTCCCATGTATAGTAAAGTGTATACTCTTGGGTGAGGCCTACTAAGGAATACCTTAATATACATGTATACTGTGCAGGTTCAGCTACAGCTGTACCAGATGGCAAAGTAGGAAGCATTGGGAAACCATGCATACTGGTGAGTTGTAGGTGAATAGAGATGAAAGCTGCTGCTTGGATGTGACTTGGATTGCTACATCACTTCTAACCAAGCATTTCAACATCTATTCCACTTGATAGTGTATGGAGGTGAACACTAGCTAGATAGTACCCATTTCACATACTGTACATGCCCATGTACCCAATAGTTAGCAAAGAATATTCTCTATGGAGAAGGCAACATAAGCCTCTTGTGAAGCTCCACAGTAAGAAGTTTCATGTTGTACTCTTGCTGTCTTCTTTGGGAGCATACAATTAGCTTCAATTTTAAGGTCTAGGCCACATGGTCTTGCATGTGAGAAATTGGCCTAGTTGGAATGGCTAATGGTACTGTAGCATGCAAAGTCATGTAGGTCCCAAACTTCTAACCTAGTTAAACCTTAAGACAAAAACCACACAATAAAAAGACACAATCAGAAAGTAAAGCTTCAAAATACGTGAGCACTTTATTAAACAACATTTGTAGTCACAACATTCAAACCAATTCAACATCTTTGGTAATTAAATTCTGCAAGGACAAGATATCAAATAACACAGGACATTGTAACTGAGATAATCAGGACATTTTGTGGATACATGTATATTAGGGATGTGAATCGTTTTTTGACGATTTAAAATATCGTCCGATATATTTTAAATCGTCAAAAATCGTTAGGGCCACTATACAATACCAATTCCCCCGATTTATCGTTAAAAAATCATAAATCGGGGGAAGGGGGAGGGCAGGAACTTACTTACTTGCCCTAAACCAATGGCAGGAAAACCGGCACACTAAAACCCCCTAAAACCCACCCCCACCCTCCCGAACCCCCCCCAAATGTCTTAAATTACCTGGGGGTCCAGCGGCGGTCCGGAACGGGCTCCTACAATTGAATTGTGTTGTCTTCAGCCGGCGCCATTTTGCAAAATGGCGGCCGCAAAATGGCGGCGGCCATAGACCAACACGATTCGACTGCAAGTCTTGTGGGGGTCAGGAGGCCTCCCCAAGCTGGCCAAAAGTCCCTGGGGGTCCAGCGGGGGTCCGGGAGTGATCTCCTGCCACGAATCGTTTTCCGTACGGAAAATGGCGCCGGCAGGAGATCGACTGCAGGAGGTCATTCAGTGGCGGTCCGGAACAGAAAAATTTCCTTGAGGATCACTGCTAAAAAGCAGACAAGTATATTTATTATTTAACAAGAAACTTACTGGAAATGGTATCAGATTGTAAAGTGCTCCCAGTCTCATGGGCTCTTGCCCTTACAGGGCTACAACCCTTCTCTTGTTTACTATTGGGATGACATCTCTTAAGGTGGTACTTGTAGCACTCAGCTACTCTGTGGCATCCTTAAATGGCTTCTGGATTTTCACAAACTATCTCCATTTCCTGAGCAGATCATGCAGGGGTGTCTGCTGCTCCACTAGCCTCTGCAGCATTGTATAGGTTGAATTCTAGTGGGCACCCACATCTATAATCAGATGCTTGTGAGGCACCTATAATTCATCCTGCTTTTCATGGAGATGGTCCCCCACCTTCACACTTCAATAGAAGTGTCTAGCTATTTTTCGACACTTCTCTTGTATGCTGCGCAGGTACACATGCTGTGGATCCCTGGACCCCAGCCCCAGGGCTTCCTTCACTGTTAGGTGCAGGTTGTGAGTGAAGCATCATACACTTAGATATCTACCATTGTATACTGCCTTGACCATATTAGAGCCATTGTCGGTGATAAAGAAACATGCGTTGAGACTTCTGGCTCTCTGATCCAGCTGCCTGTCCTCCAGCATTTCTCAAGTCTCTGCTATAATATTGGCAGAGTTATGGGAACCGTCCACCAGATAAGTGTGCAGCAAAGAAGTGTGCAGCAAAGCCCACATGTGTTCTGTTGTTCTGGCCCCTGTGGAGCTGATGCTTGACTCTACCTTGGCCAGGTCCCACCAGTGTGCCGTCAGAGAGAGGAAGGAGTGTGAGGCATTTGTTGATGTCCATATGTCACTTGTGAAATGTACACAGCTCTCCTGTGTATTCACTAGCAGTGCCTGCACATGGCTTCAACAAATTTTGTACAAATTGGGGTTGACCTTTCTGCTGAAAGTGGTCCTGGAGTGCACTTTATAGTTTAGTACTTGAAGCTGCAGCAAACACCTGAGAGCTATATTTTCAACGAACTGCAAGGGCTGATCGTTTAAAGCGATCATCTGACCAATAGTCCTTGTCACTACTTTGGATGCTGCCTGCCTCTTTCCGCTGACAGTGCCACTGAACACTGAGATGAGCTTCATTTTTTTCCTACCGGGTCATTTTTTGAGTCAGACGTTTCGGGGTAAAGTTTGTTTTTCCTCGGTTAGTTTTTTGGAAAAACGAACAAAAACTAAACGGGGAAAAACGAAACCGGCCCCAAAAACGACACGGGAAAACAAAGCTAAAAAACCCCCACCCCAAGCATTAAAATTCACTTTAATACATTAAATACAACCCCCCCCCCCCCACCATCCTGATCCCTCCCCAAGACTTACTAACATCCCTGGTTGTCCAGCGTGGTCCCGCGAGGGATTTCTCCCTCCGTGCTGTCGGGAGGGAGAAATCCCTAATTTCAACAAAATTAGGCAATTTCAACGAAATTGCCTAATTCGTGATAAACGAACCACATCTCTACTGAACACCACCCCATTTCCTCCATTGTGGGCTGTCACTCCTTAGCTATAGTTGGGGACTGATGCTGCTGGCCTGCCAGCTGATGTAGAAGAAGCCAAAGTCTTGGAAGGAGCTTGAGGAACACTCATCCCCCTTTCAAAGACTTATATTTTCTGTCTTGCAGAAGGGGCCCCCTGACTACTATTATTACCATCCCCAAGTGTATATTGAAGAGGCTACTGCTTCTTCAGATGACACTCCATTCCATAATTGCTTAGTGGCCCAGTTGCTTCCCTTGGCTGATGTTCTTTGTGCAATAATTACAATGTGTAAAGTATGGGTCCTCCCTCATTTGAAAATGGCTCCAGATCACAGATTTCTTTCGAGATCTCTTGCCTCTGTCTGCATCCTTTGGAGTATATGATACTGCTGGCAGTGAGGTGGGGGAAGTCATAGATGGAACCTGAGGAACTGCAGCAGATGATTCACTTATTCTGTGTTCCCACACTGTCAGTGTGGCCTGCTCTCTCTCACTAACTTGTCCTCCAGCTTCTCTTTCCTCTGTCAGTGAAGTGGAAGCTAGCACAGTACTGACGAAACCTCCTAATACTGGGTCTTATCAAGCGTTGAATCAGAAGAGGATGGCAAAACTGATCATATAGCCTCTGCAGCACTAAGGGTTTGTGCTGCTGGTTTAGGTTTCATCACATTTACTTGTACTCCTAAAAGCACTGGGGGCGGTACTCTGCTGCTAATAGTACTACTAGTAGTGCCTTCCCTTTCCCTCTCCTCTGAAATTTATTTATTTATTTTATTTATTTAAAGTCTTTTCTATACCGTCATTAAGTTATATACCATCGCAACGGTTTACATATAGGCACATAAGTACGTTTGGAATAAGCGTACTATAGTACATTCTAACAGGTGCCATTAAGTTTCGGTTACATTAAATCAGTGGTCCCCAACCTTTTTTGCACCAGGGACCAGCTTCAAGCAAGACCATTTTTCCATGGCCCGGCAGGGCGGGGCAGGGGCGGGGCTTTGGTCATATGGGGCGGGGTTATGGAGGGGGTTGGATTTTAGTGCACACTTATCATTTAATTATGACATTATTATGTGAATGTGACTCAACTCACCATAGGTTCTCACATGCATGGCACACTGACCCATGATCGTCATGAGGCTAGATGTAAAAGTACAGTTTGTATCCACAGGAACCCCCCTGACCCACAATAATGAATGTAAAGCAGAATTATGACATTCCCCATACAACTCACCCTACAAAAAAGATATTCTGGTTCTCAGTAACAGCAACTCAAACTCCTTCTACTTCCAGGCTCAATAGCCCTACTTATGAAAAGACAGCAGTTTACCACCAATGCATGTCCTCTTGAGAAAACACAACAAATAAGACCGATACAAACGCTTACATGCTAGCAAAATATCTCATCTTGGTAACAGACACAGAACCGACCTAACATACTCCCAGGATCTGTAGTAATGCACATAAACTAATCCGCACACAGTTACACCTGTATTATGGAATACATCAAACAGGAGCAAACCTATCTATGAAAAGACAACACTACAAATATTAAATCAGGCCCTAAAAACCAATACACCTCTTATTAGGAAAACAGAACTAGCAAGCAGCTATAGATCCCCACACAGAAATAATTGTAAAACTTTACTAATAAGCAGAATAAATGTTTCAAAACAGCTATGAACAGAATAACATCCAACAATTAAAAACTCATAAAAACTATTAAACATTCTCCAAACACCAATAAAATATTTCAAAAAAGCAGACATCACACAATTAAAATGGCAGTCAAGAAAAATAAACTTAAAAAGCCACCTTTACTTACCCCCTCCAGCAGCTCTCCTACTCCCCGTCCCTGCAGGCCGTGGCACACACCAGAAGCAGCAGTAGAAGCTATGCTCTATACTTATGGTCCTCTTCCTTAGTGCCCATGGCTCACACACACACCATACCAGTCATGCCCCCATGACCAGTTTCTGTCTCTCACACACCAATCATCTCCCAAACAGTCTTTGGCACACACACACCAGTCACCTTCCTGAACAGTTTCTCTCATGCCATACACACGCACACACAGGCTTCCCACTCCCGTGTTCTACTTACATATATGGGCTTCTCACTCTCATAATCACTTTCTCTGTCTCTCTCTCACACACACACTCCCTCACCAGTCTCTCACTTCCATGCTTGTTCTCTCCACATGCACAGGCTTCTCATTCCCATAATCACTTTCTTTCTCTCTCTCTCTCTCTCACACACACACACACTCACCAGTCTCTCACTCCCATGTTCTCTTTCAGATATACAGGTTTCTCCCTCCCATGATGTGTCTCACACACAGCCAGGTTTCTCACTCCCATGCTCACTCTTCACAATCACAGGCTTCTCATTCCCATAATCACTTTATTTCTCTCTCTCACACACACACACACACCAGTCACCTGATCTCGCTCATGCATATACACACACACAGGCTTCCCACTCCCATGTTCTCTTTCAGATATACAGGCTTCTCCCTCCCATGCTGTGTCTCACACACACCCAGGTTTCTCACTCCCATGCTCACTCTCTTCACATGCACAGGCTTCTCATTCCCATAATCACTTTCTCTCTGTTACACACACACCAGTCTCTCTCATTTCCATGCTCACTCTGCACATGCACAGGCTTCTCATTCCCTGAATCACATTCTCTCCCATTCACACACACCAGTCTTTTTCTCTCACACACACCATCACCTTACCAAGCAGTCTCTCTCTCTCATGCATGCACACTCACCCAGGTTTCTCACTCCCATGCTTTCTTTCACCCCCACAACACCAGGCTTCTTACGCCCATGCTTTCCCACATACCCAGACTTCCCACTTCCATGCTTTTTCTCTCTCTCACACACACATCAGTCACCTCCCTGACTAATGTCTCACACTCTCACATACACATCAGTCATCTCCCTGAGCAGTCACTTTCATTGTCTCTCACATACACACACACATCAGCTCTCTGACCAGTCAATCACACACAGACTGGCTGCTTCTCTCTCCTTCTCTCACTCACTTCCTCTCCCCCCCCCCCCCCCCCCCGGAGCACAAATGGGAGCTGCAGCAGTCCCCGCAGGCCAAGAAAGAAGAATCCCATCGGCCGCGGGAGGCTCATGCTGCTGTCTCCTTTCTCGATTACCGGCTGCTTCAATTGCTCGGGGACCGATGCTGCAGCCGCCGCTGCTACTTTATCACGCGGCTCTTTCTCCTTCCCGCGCACCGCATATCACTTCCTGTTCCGGGTCACGGGGGGGGGGGGGCAGGCGCGGGAAGAAGAAAAATCCAGTCACGGGTGCCACAGCTTCCTCTAGCACCGCTGCCGTTCCCACTGGGCTTGAACGTGCTGACAGCCCGGTGGCAACGGCAGTGGGAGAGACCGGGAGCGCGCAACACACCTGCCGGTGCTTCGTGGCACCGCGGACCGGCAAAAAACTCCCACGGCCCGGTCCCGGTCCGCGGACCGGTGGTTGGGGACCCCTGCATTAAATCATAAAAATATGTACAAATGTTTAGTGATGTAGGTTCTGGCCAGGTGTACCTAGAAGGTACTTTTACAGGTAAAAAAAAAATCACATTTACTGTGTTATATTATTATATTCATTGTGTACTTAATTTGTTAAAATATTGTAATTGTTGGGCTTCATGGACCCTTGCTCTGACCCAGATGAAATAGCAGGATCTGGCTGAGACACTGATGGAACAACTGGCATATCCTCCCAAATCTCAACTTCTTGCATTTTGACATCCTGTCTCTCCTGCTGACATTTGGGATTTGAAAAAATCCCTCTTTACCTTAGTTGGGGGACTCACTGTTGTCTGTCTAGCAAACCCCCTGTGTTATGTTTTTGTAAGAATGTGAACCCTGGGCTGAGATGAGAGGTGTCTCCGCCCACAGGGAGGAGCCCTGTGAGCCTCACCATCAGCAGTCGTAGTCTCAGTGGTGTGGACACAGCTAGAAGTAGATACTTTATTATGAAGGAAGGAAAAAGTAATAGTCCTAAGCAATGGGAAATACCCAGAGTGAGGCCACAGCTGAGAAGATCCGGTAATGACCCGCAGAGCGGGGTACACCGGGGATCCCCTCTGACGAGTGTAGGCACCTCAGGAACACAGATCCAGTAGTGGCTCATGGAGTGGGGTATGCCGAGGATGTCTGTACAGTAGATGTTGAAGAACTGGTAGAGTTGCCAGAACCTGGAAGTGGCTCCTGTAGTTGGTGTGTCAATACTCTGCAGCTCAGGAAAAGCTGAATAGTCTCTACTGAAGGAAAGGTGGTAGTGGCCCGAGGCTCAGGGTACACTGCGGAAAATCCTCAATACAGTTCGTGTAGTAGAAGTCAGTAGAGGTACTCACAAGAGATGGTTCCAGGAGAGAGAAGCAGGTCTGGTAGCAGTCAGGCAGGTAGGCCCTCTGAGGAGCGGATAGTCGGGAATGCAGTGGAGCCCCTGAGGAATGGGTACTCAGAGCGTTAGTTGCCAAGACCAAAGTCAGGAACAGGAAGTCCTCGAATGAGGTGGATTCAGCAAGACGGAACTCCTTGCTAACTCGTAAAAGGCAAGGGCTGGTCAGGTTAAATACAATAGCGAATTGATGTCATCAGGAGGGGACACCACCGAGGTTCCCACCATGATGTGTACAAAGGAGGCCCTTACACGCGTGCACCTAAGTAATTCTGGATCCAAGATGGCGGTCGGCAGCGCCCATGCTATCCTGAGGACACCGGAGAGGTCGGCGGGGATTAGCAGAGACTGCCATTCTTCCCAGACCTGATGGTGCAAGGAGAAAAGAGGTGAGCGTGAGAGGTCACAGCTGTCTGCGACCAACAGGCGTAACACCCTGCCATCAACTACGAGCTTCCTATATCTTTTGCCTGACATGATGGTGGTGGATGCCTGGAATGCCCTTCCGGAGGATGTGGTGAAGACCAGAACTGTGAAGGACTTCAAAGGGGCGTGGGATAAACACTGTGGATCCATAAAGTCAAGAGGCCCCCAATGAAGAGTGGGTGACTCGCCAGAATGATGGCTACTGCCTGGAGACAATACCCTTATTAAATAAACATACACATGCTTACTGTGACTCCAACATCGCTCTAAGCTTCAACAGCAAGAGGAAATGTGGTAAAAAGGATTCACACTCACAAAGAGGGGAGTAGCTGGCTTGTTACGGCGGTTACTACCCCAAATCAAATAAGCCTGATACTTCACTTTCAATGCATATACAGCATAGTTCTCTGCTTCAACGGCAGGGGAGAAGAAAAACTGATACTTCACACATCCAGCAGAGCTCTCTGCTTCAACGGCAGGGGAGAAGAAAAGAGGGTTCGCACTCACAAAGCGGGGAGTAGCTGGCTTGTTACGGCGGTTACTACCCCAAACCAAATGTGCCTGATACTTCACTTTCGATGCATATCCAGCATGGCTCTCTGCTTCAACAGCATGGGAGAAGAAAAACAACCAATAAGGGCTGTATAACATAGTCTGGGTAAAACAAATAAGCATGGGTGTAGCTTGCTTATTGCGGCGGCTACTACCCCTAACTAATCAAGCTAGATATTTCACTTGGATGCAGCTCCATCACTGCTCTCTACATTAAAGGTGGGGGTGGAAGGGAAATAGAACCAAGAGCTAAGAGAAACAGATAAGTATGAGAGAAAAAAATGTGTGAAGCTTGCTGGGCAGACTGGATGGGCCATTTGGTCTTCTTCTGCCGTCATTTCTATGTTTCTATGTTTCTATATGATGGAATTTTTTAAATCTGCTGCAGTGATGGACAAAATATGCTGTCAATTAATCTTTATTTCTGAAAATTTGGTGGATTGAAGTGGGACACACTGATGACACTAGTATAACTAACTATTACTGTGATCCTTCTGTGTATAAGGTTGAACAACAGACAGAGAGAATACACTACAGTAGAACAAATATTTTAGTATTTTACTCTGCTGACTAGTACACACAGAAAAGCAAAGAATGGTACACTGTTTTAGTATGTGTGTGAGCCCTACTGGTAAAACAGAAGTGCAGTGCGTGCACTAGTAATTTAAATGCAGTAACAAATTAAATTAAACCACAAAGTGGCTGGCTATACCTGTGGTAATTGGCACAGACCTACTGCACTCTTTGTGGATGTACTGATGTATCTATCTAACAGACCCAGACAAAGAGAGTTAAAACAGCCTCTCTATGTGGGATACTATGGCAGAATTCAGCTACAGCATTGGTACTACCCTGGTTAGCAACAGGTTTAACATTTAATAAATCACATCAAAAAGATCCACTACTAGGCAGGCAACCTGCAGTGCCTTCCCCCTAGAGGGAAGTGAATGATGGAAAACACTAACCTTCATCTATGTCTGTGGCAGTGACTGCAGTGAGATGTTTAAAAAAAAAAAATTAAAACCTGTGCAAACTAAAACAGTGTGACAGCAGCTACCAGCTAACAGAATTAGAACAGATGAAATGTTTGTAATCTTGAACCAAAGCACTGTTGATACAGAAGACTATAATAATACAGAATTCAAACAGCAAAGCAGGATGTAACCTCCATAAGTGAGTAGGGATGTGAATCGTGTCCTCGATCGTCTTAACGATCGATTTCGGCTGGGAGGGGGAGGGAATCGTATTGTTGCCGTTTGGGGGGGGTAAAATATCGTGAAAAATCGTGAAAAATCTAAAAATCTAAAAATCGCAAAACCGGCACATTAAAACCCCCTAAAACCCACCCCCGACCCTTTAAATTAAATCCCCCACCCTCCCGAACCCCCCCCAAATGAGTTAAATAACCTGCGGGTCCAGCGGCGGTCCGGAACGGCAGCGGTCCGGAACGGGCTCCTGCTCCTGAATCTTGTCTTCAGCCGGCGCCATTTTCCAAAATGGCGCCGAAAAATGGCGGCGGCCATAGACGAACACGATTGGACGGCAGGAGGTCCTTCCGGACCCCCGCTGGACTTTTGGCAAGTCTTGATATTTATTTGGTTCTGAGCCATGCTTTTTATCATTACACAGATTGTTTATCTTGAAAGGTTTGTGGGTTGCCTTCTAACTCTTCAGACTGCCACAACTACAGTGGTTTCAGACTACAGCAGGTCATTCTATGGTGTATACATCTCAGCTCTGCTTTAATCTCTTGCCTGAGGTTAACATGAAAGACAGGCTCTGCTTTCTGTTGTAGTTCTGAAAAAGGTTTTGGCCTGAATGCAAAAAGCAATACACAAGGAACCCTTTAAATGAGTCAATAGTTAATCTGGTAGGAGAGAGATCACACACACACGATTCGCGGCGGGAAATCGCTCCCTGACCCCCGCTGGACCTCCAGGAACTTTTGACAAGTCTCGTGGGGGTCAGGAGGCCCCCCACAAGCTGGCCAAAAGTTCCTGGAGGTCCAGCGGGGGTCAGGGAGCGATTTCCCGCCGCGAATCGTTTTCGTACGGAAAATGGCGCCGGCAGGAGATCGACTGCAGGAGGTTGTTCAGCGAGGCGCCGGAACCCTCGCTGAACGACCTCCTGCAGTCGATCTCCTGCCGGCGCCATTTTCCGTACGAAAACGATTCGCGGCGGGAAATCGCTCCCTGACCCCCGCTGGACCTCCAGGAACTTTTGGCCAGCTTGTGGGGGGCCTCCTGACCCCCACGAGACTTGCCAAAAGTCCAGCGGGGGTCCGGAAGGACCTCCTGCCGTCCAATCGTGTTCGTCTATGGCCGCCGCCATTTTTCAGCGCCATTTTGGAAAATGGCGCCGGCTGAAGACAACAAGATTCAGGAGCAGGAGCCTGTTCCGGACCGCTGCCGTTCCGGACCGCCGCTGGACCCGCAGGTTATTTAACTCATTTGGGGGGGGTTCGGGAGGGTGGGGGATTTAATTTAAAGGGTCGGGGGTGGGTTTTAGGGGGTTTTAGTGTGCCGGCTCACGATTCTAACGATTTATAACGATAAATCGTTAGAATCTCTATTGTATTGTGTTCCATAACGGTTTAAGACGATATTAAAATTATCGGACGATAATTTTAATCGTCCTAAAACGATTCACATCCCTATAAGTGAGAGAATCCAACTGCAAGCTGAAACAGTCAGGGAATACAATAAGAAGGATGGAAAGTTCAGTGATTCATTAATTTAGAAAAATGCTTCCCTCTGACATATTCCTTTGCTTTGTCAGTCTAGTTTCCTTGACATCAGATCCCAGTTCTCCTCTGACCTCACACATGAGTAATAGGCATCAGGGCTTGTTGCTATGGAAATTCCCACATGACCTGCCCAGCCTCAGACTCTATCTTTTTTAATGCAGCCAATGCTTTTCAATGAGGAAACGAATGAAACCAAAGACATATGTTTCATTGGTGGGACTTGCTCATACATTTTAGGGGGCAAACGAAACAAACGAATATAGTATATTTGTCCTGGCTAGGCCATTCATTTTGAACAAATGCACATCCCTATGTTGCCCCCTTCACCTAGAGCATTTCTAGGAGTTTTGTTCTGAGCGATGTCCCTACAGTTCTTTTAAGGTTGGAGTAGGAAACAATCAACTGCTGTGGTAGAAAAATAACTTTAGAAGATCAATATTAAATTTCTAAACCCTAGCAAAATGTCTAAAACCTGTGGGAAAATGAACTGCATCAAGTTTAGTGAATAAGCCAAGTAATCTAGGAGAAATATTTAAAAATCCAATAAACCCAAAGCAGGCTGAAATCTGTCTGGTTCAAAGTTGACATTAAATTGTTTGAACATCTTAAATCATAACTGTAGCAAAGGTGGCACTATTGTAGTTCCAATAGTTGAACATGTGGATCCTATACAGCAGCAGATTTAACCCACCTGACTGACCTTAAGCAGCTAGATAGCTAGCTATTCCCATACAAAGTTGTGACACGAGAGGGTCCCCTTCAAAGGTCATCACTATAGCTGCCAGTCCAGAAGAAATTCTTCTATAATAATTGTCAATCAGCTGTGCCTTTATAATAAAGTGGCCATACAGAGAGAATGTCTTGTGGCAAGGAGGCTATCCTAGGCAGTTGCTTTGTCTGCCTATTGTAAAGTGTGCCTCTGACCCTATAGTATTTAAAACTAATTGTAAGATGTATCAAGTTGTTAACAAACCAACAAAAAATCCAATTTGATTGACAATTACTCTCCACCCTCCAAAAACAACATGTGAATGAGTTTTAAAACATTCACTTGGAAGTCAACAGCATTTACTATGTCAAAAATCATTAATCATGTTGACAGCAACCAGTGCTTTACATATTTCCTCGTTTAACTTTGGCTTGTGTGTGATCTCTCTCCTACCAGATTAACTATTGACTCATTTAAAGGGTTCCTTGTGTATTGCTTTTTGCATTCAGGCCAAAACCTTTTTCAGAACTACAACAGAAAGCAGAGCCTGTCTTTCATGTTAACCTCAGGCAAGGGATTAAAGCAGAGCTGAGATGTATACACCATAGAATGACCTGCTGTAGTCTGAAACCACTGTAGTTGTGGCAGTCTGAAGAGTTAGAAGGCAACCCACAAACCTTTCAAGATAAACAATCTGTGTAATGATAAAAAGCATGGCTCAGAACCAAATAAATATCAAGACTCACTAACTGAATGAGGGATCCAAATATTCAGTCTGTACAAATACACATTATTTGTTAGTAGCTCAAGCATATGATATATGTGACAAATGAAAGACAAATGAAGGCCAACAGAAATAGATGCAGCTTATTGTCAATTAAAAGTTAGCTCAGTGTCCTGTCAAATTCCCCACAGAAAAACCAAATAGGCTAAATTTAGGTCGGTGAGACGTTATATTGTTTTGAGTACATTGTTCATAAATGTATCATTGTACCTGATTAAAGGGGCCTTTATTTTGCATGACTTAGGTAATGTGACCCCCATTTGGGCAGTGTGCTGTAACCAGGGAGCTACATTTCTGGGGTTCATTGTTGCGCTTGGAGGTGGACCCTTGTCCTGGAGCAATGTAGAATGGCTCCCTGGTAGGGACCAGGAAGTACCTGCCCCCAGGGGGCAGAGCACTGGAGGAGATAGAGGCTTGGATGAGCTTAAGAACATAAGAACATAAGAAAATGCCATACTGGGTCAGACCAAGGGTCCATCAAGCCCAGCATCCTGCTTCCAACAGTGGCCAATCCAGGCCACAAGAACCTGGCAAGTACCCAAAAACTAAGTCTATTCCATGTTATCATTGCTAATGGCAGTGACTATTCTCTAGGTGAACTTATAGCAGGTAATGGACTTCTCCTCCAAGAACTTATCCAATCCTTTTTTAAACACAGCTATACTAACTGCACTAACCACATCCGGGGGGACTGCGGGCTTCACCACTGGAAGCCCGCAGTCTCCCCCCCGGGTGGAGCCCGTAGGGACCCGGGCAGCTTGGATTTAGGTGGGCCTCGCAGGGGCTCCTGGAGAGGTAGTAGAGAGGCGTGCCCACGAGCAGCAAAGGAGCACAGTCGGTCACTAGGCTGTAGGTCTGGAGAACCAAGGAAGGCCAGTACAGCATAGGCAATGACAAGGCAAGGGACAAAGCCAGAATCAGGAGACGTGGTCAATGGCAGCCAGGGTCAGAATCCGAGGATCAGTCCGAGAAGTGGTCAACAAAGCAGGGGTCAGGCTCCAGAGGTCAGACGAGGTCACAAGGCAGGCAGAGATCAGGATCCAGGCAGCGAGCAGAATGGTCAAGGAACAGGCTGAGGTCAGTACCCGAGAGACAGTCCGAGGGTACTACCTGGGGAGACAGGACAGACAGACGCTGGAACAGAAGGATGCTGGACAAGGCTGGAACAGTAGGAAACTGGAACAAGGCTGGAACAAGACTGTGAACGCGGAGGCAAACTAGTACACTTACAGTGCCGACCCAATTGCCAAGGCAAGGAAGTGCAGGCAGGGACTTCTTTATATCGTACGTTCAGTCAAGATGCGCCGCAGAGCTAGGACCCGCCCCTGGCCCTGCAAGAGGCTGGGCGGTCAGCGCCACCGAGGATGCCGAACTCCAGCGTGAGGCCTGGTGCGCAGTGGAAGGTCTGGCGACGGCCGCTGCGGGATGCCGAGGCCTGAAGGTGCTCGCCGCTGCCACTGGGGAGGCCGATCCATGATCTGCAGAGGATCTAGCGAGGTGAGCAGGCCCATGTGTGGGCCGTGCATGGACGGGGTGCACAACAGTACCCCCCCCTTCTAGGCCTCCCTCTACACGGCCGTGGCTTTACAGGATAGGTCCTGTGGAAAGTCCTGAGGAGCTCTTTATCAAGAATGTTATGGGATGGTTCCCATGAGCTTTCCTCGACCCCATAACCCTCCCAGGCTAAGAGGTATTCCCATCTGCCTCGACGCTGACAGATGTCGAGGATCTCTCTACCTGGAGTGATGAATCTGGTTTGGTAGAGATCCGCGGAGGAGAAGGATCTCTACGAGAGGGCCAGGAGAGGACCAAAGGCTTCAAAATGGAGACATGGAATGTGTTGTGGATGCCCATGGCACGAGGTAGCTGCAGTTGATAAGACACAGCTCCCACTCTTCAAAGAACTGGAAACGGGCCGATGTACTTGGGAGCCATGCAATGAGAAGGGAGTCTCAACCTTACGTGACGGGTGCTTAACCACACCTTCTGACCAGGACGGAAGAGTGGAGCGGGACGTCTATGGGCATCAGAACTGTGCTTGGAGTGCTCAGCAGCCTGGATAAGGCATTCTTTGACTTGATTCCACACCTGGCGAATGGTGTGGGCCATGATTTGCATGGCTGGAGAAGGAACAGTCAGAGAAACTGGAAGTGGCAACCAAGATTGTCGCCCGAATACCACGGAGAACAGAGATGCATCGGTGGCAGCAGCGATGTGGGTATTATGCGACAACTCAGCCCAGGGTAACAGATTGAACCAGTTGTCCTGCTGTTCATTCACGTAGGAATGAAGGATTGTTTTCAAGGTCCGGTTGGTCTTTTCAGCTTGATCATTGGCCTGTGGGTGATAGGCCAACGTGAAATTCAAGGCAATGTTGAACTTTTTGCATAAAGAGCACCAGTACCTGGCAGCAAACTGTGGTCCTCGGTCGGATATGATTTCCTTTGGGAGTCCATGGAAACGGAAAATATGTTTCAGGAAAAACTTGGCTAATTCTGGGGCCGATGGAAGGCCCGGCAGAGGAATGAAGTGAACCATTTTCGAAAAACGGTCGATGATAATCCAGATTACGGTATTGTTCTGGGATGGAGGCAGGTCTGTGATGAAGTCCGTTGAGATGCTTGACCATAGCTTGGTAGGTGCTGGAAGCGGTTGGAGTAGGCCCCAAGGCTGTCCGGTAGGCAGACGGGACATGAATCTACATAGTTACGAGAGTCTTGCACCATGTTAGGCTACCAATAATATCTCCGAAACATCTCTAGAGTCCTGGTACGACCCGGGTGTCCTGCCAACTTGGAATCATGAGTCCATTTTAGAACTAGTTCACGTAATCTATGTGGAACGACGGTTTTCCCAACTGGAACTGTAGTGGTCATGGCAAGGGATATGCAGGCAGGATCTATGATGTGTCTGGGAACATCAGGAACATCCTCTGGTTCGAAGGATCTTGATAGTGCATCAGCACAGAGGTTCTTGGAAGCTGGGCGATAACGTAGTATGAAATTGAACCTTTCAAAGAAGAGCACCCATCGGGCTTGTCTAGGATTCAAGAGTTGAGCTTCTTCAAGGTGCTCAAGATTCTTATGGTTGGTGAAAATTGTAAATTTATGTTGCACCCCTTCCAACCAGGGGGCGCCACTCTTGGAGCGCCAACTTGACAGCTAGAAGTTCTTGGTAACCAAAGGTGTAGTGCTGCTCTGTAGGAGAGAACTTGTGGAAGTGGAATGAACAAGGTAACAATTTACCCTTTGGAGAAAACTGACTTAAGACGGCTCCTGCTCCGATTGCAGAGGCATCGACTTTGACGACGAATGGGCATCTTGGGTCTGGATGCTGAAGACAGGGACCTAAACAGAATGCTTCTTTTAGCATCTGAAAGGCAGCTTGTGCTTTGGGAGTCCACACACGAGTGTTAGCCCCTTTCTTGGTCATGGTGGTGAGCGGATCAGCTAGGGTAGAATAATTGGCAATGAAGTTCCTTTAATAATTAGTAAAGCCAAGGAAACATTGTAAGGCCCATAGGCCTACTGACTGGGCCTGGCCTTGGATCCCCTGGACTTTATCTGGATCCATGGAGAACCCTTGATCAGATATGATGTACCCTAGGAAGGGTAAGCGATTTTGCTCGAAGAGGCACTTATCTAACTTGCATAAAGGTGATTTTCTCTTAGACATTGGAGGATGATCCAAACATGATCTTGATGGGATTCAAGGTCTTTGGAAAAGATCAGGATGTCGACAAGATATACGACTACGAATAAGTACAGGAGGTCTCGGAGGATTTTGTTCATAAGGCATTGAAAGACCGCTGGGGCATTGTATAGCCCAAAGGGCGTCACTGTATATTCATAGTGACCATCCCTCAGGTTGAATGTGGTTTTCCAGATATCTTCAGGTTGGATGTGTACCAGATTGTACGCACCCCTCAGATCCAACTTGGTGAAGATCCGTGCCCCTTGAAGGCGGTCAAAGAGCTCACTGATAAGGGGCAGGGGATACTGGTCTTTTTGGGTTATGGCATTGAGCCCTCTGTAGTCAATATAAGGGCGTAATCTGCCGTCCTTTTTCTTGACAAAGAAAAAGCCTGCTCCAGTGGGAGAATCGGAGGGTCAAATGAAATCTTTTTCTAAGTTCTCTTTGATATACTCAGACATGGCTAGGGTTTCTGGATGAGACAATGCATAAGTTCTGCCCTTGGGAGGCGTCATGCTGAGAAGAAGTTCTATAGGGCAATTCAACTTGCGTAGCGGAGGCAAAGTGTCCGCCTTCCGCTTCGAGAAGACATCTTCGAACTCAGCATACTGGGTAGGCAAACCAGATAGGGTGGTAGACTTTAGGACAGAGACAGCTGGAGATACTTGATGTAGGCATGTCTTCTGGCATTTGGAACCCCACTGCACCAACTGCAGGGAATGCCAATTGAACTGGGGTTTGTGGACCATAGAAGGACATCTCCTCCTCGTGGAGAGTGCCCATGGTAAGACGGACAGCCACTGTTCGATGGGTGATGAACCCTGAAAGATGTTCTCCTTGAATGGAGGTGATCCAGAATCTCACATCTAATGGCTAGAGAAGAATGTTCAGAAGCTTGACAATGTTATCCATGATGAAGCTGCCACTTGCTCCTGTATCGACAAGAGCAGTGGTGGCGAAGGAGTGTGCCTCAATGCCCAGAGAGACTGGA
The DNA here is from genome assembly GCF_901001135.1 of Rhinatrema bivittatum. NCBI lineage: Eukaryota > Metazoa > Chordata > Amphibia > Gymnophiona > Rhinatrematidae > Rhinatrema > Rhinatrema bivittatum. Next base: position 201,466,264 of record NC_042615.1, read on the forward strand.
AGCAGGAGTTGGGGGCCGGTGATAGTAGCGCCTAAGCTCAGGAACCCTGCTGGGCTCAGGCATTGCAGTTTTCTGGATGGACCGGGCAGGACTGTCGAAGATGTCCGGAAGCACCACAGTAAAGGCAAAGACCCTCCTTCCTCTGACGGAGACGTTCGGTCGGAGACAATCGCCCACGGTTCACCTCCATGGGTTCCACCACGGGAGGAGGTGGTGGTGATGGAGTCTTGGCTGGAGGACTCTGGATATGCATGGGAGGGGGTGTAGGAGAGCGGGAAGCCTTTAATTCTAGGTGCCTTTGCCGGAGTCGATGGTCGATCTTCCCAGTGAGGGAAATCAATACCTCTAGAGACGTGGGAGTCTCATGGATGAAGGGTTCATCTTTGAGAGCGCTGGAGAGTCCATCTAGGAAGATGGCTTGAGGAAAATCTTCTTGCCACCTGAGCTCAGTAGCCAGGGTCCTGAATTCCACTGTATACTCAGAGAGGGTCCGTGACCCTTGACGGAGGTGGAGTAGATTATGGCTGGCTACAGCTTGGCGGCCTGGGTCTCCAAAGGTCTGCTTAAAGAGAGCAACAAACTCGGATAGCTTGGAAAGCACGGGATCAGAGCATTCCCACAATGGAGAGGCCCAAGCAAGAACCTTCTCTTCTAGGCGGTAAAGGATGAAGGTCAATTTAGTGGTTTCCTATGGGAACAAGGAGGATTGCATTGCAAATTGCATGAAACATAGAAACATAGAAGTGACGGCAGAAGAAGACCAAATGTCCCATCCAGTCTGCCCAGCAAGCTTTCACATCTATTTGTTTTCATACTTATTTGTTACTCTGACCGCTGAGGTCAGGGCCCTTATTGGTAACTTTTTGGTTCCAATTCCCTTCCACCCCCACCATCGATGCAGACAGCAGTGCTGGAGCTGTATTCAAGTGAAGTATCCAGCTAATTGGTTTGGGGTAGTAACCGCTGTAATAAGCAAGCTACTCCTGTTTGTTTACCCTGCCTGTGCAATTCAGTCCTTGTTGGTTGTCTGAATATAAATCCTCTTTACTTCATTCCCCCTCTTTACTTCATCTCCCCCTGTTGTTGAAGCAGTGAGCTGCACTGGATGTGTATTCCAAGTGAAGTATCATGCTTTTTTTTTTTTTTTAATTCTTTATTTTCCTATTTTGAAAATTTTACCAAGAACATTACATTCTTATACAGAAAAATCAATGTCACTATTTAACCAATATCCATTAATTCAGGTATATAATCATATATCATATTATAAGACATCTAAATTATAAGAAAATATTTAAAGCAATTAGGGGCAGATCTGAGCAAACATATTAAGTAAACTACAATCACAAAAACATAGATAAACTCACTGAGTATAGCATCTATTACATTTGTTCACACCTAAACTGTGGGAGCTGTAATAGGGGTCCGAGCAGCTAGAAATGATCTCAATTGTATAGGATCAAGAAAAACATAATTTTCATTTAAATATCTAATGCAGGCCTTGCATGGGTATTTCAGAACAAAACGTGCTCCCAACTTTAGTGCTTCAGGACGAAGCCTAGGAAATTATTTTCTTCGCAACTGAGTGGGTTTAACCACATCAGGGTAAATCCAAATGGGGCTTCCATAAAAATGTACTTGTCGATTCCTAAAAAACAAGCGAAGCACATGGTTCCTTTCAGAAAGGAAAGCAAAGGAGACTAACATTGATCTCCGTACATTTATCTGAGCATCTGAAGACATTTCTAACAAATTAGTTACATCCAGTGATTGTTCTTGTTCTGGTATTTGTGTTCTCTGTTGTAAATAATATGCTTTTACCAGCACTGGCAAGGCATTCTCTGGTATTTTAAGAATCTGAATCATATAATTTTTAAACAATTCTATTGGAGAAATTAATCTGATTAAAGGAAAATTCAATATTCTAAGATTGTGTGCCCGTAAAGCATTTTCAACTGACTCTAACCTATTTGCTGTATTAGTTTCAGATACAATCAATTTTGTTTGCTTATTCTCAATTAGAACAAGTCTTTTTTCCACATCGTCAGTCTTTTTTGTATATGTTGTTATCAAATTGTTGTTTGCAGTCGCTTGTTTTTGTATCTCCACAGTTGTTGCTGAGAGTATTTTTATAGAGCTCTCTATGGAGCTTAGCATTGTCCAAATACCCTCAAGAGTCACTACATCAGGTTTAACTGTTAAAGGGGAAAGAGAGAGTAATCTCAAGCGTTCCATCCCCACTTCTTCCACAGTTCCCAAACTCCCCCTTGTACCTGGTATCGATGAAAGGGGGTTAATCTCTGAGGCCAGCGGAGAAGAAGCCATTGCAGGGCTCCCCATTTCACCTTCCTCACCTGGAGACGCCTCCTTCAGCTGTTGTTGTACGCTGGTGCACAAGGCTCCTAATCGCTGACTACCAGGGTTTTCCTCCAAGGCCATTAGCATGGCCGCTCCTGCTTCTACCGAAGTAGGGCCAGGTATCTCGCTGTCTCCAGGGTGAGCGGGCTTCCTCGGTGGTCCGGGGCTCAGAGTAGTATCAAAGGTCAAGGGGGAGGGCTCATGCTCCGAAGCAACTCCTCCAGCGACCGAGCCACCCGGATTAGTAGATGCTGCACCGACGAAAAAACCAGAGATTTGTGGCTGTCGGGGGTCTTCTGCAGGCGAGATGGCACTCTCACCCCTCAGTCGGCCCTTTCTTTTCGTATGCAGCATTTCTTCAAAGCGTAAGTAAGTTTACAGAGGAAAATACCGACAGCTTCCCTCTCCGGTGTTTCTCGCTGGAACTACTCAGCGGCCATCTTGCCCCCTGAAGTATCATGCTTAATTGATTCAGGGTAGTAGCTGCCATAACAAGCAAGCTACACCCATGCTTATTTGTTTACCCAGACTATGTAATTCATTCCTTGTTGGTTGATGCTGAATATAAATCATATTTTCTTCATTGTCTCTGCCGTTGAAGCAGATAGTTATGCTGGATGTGCACTGAATGTGAATTATCAGGCTTATTTGGTTTGGGGTAGTAACCGCCGTAACAAGCATTCCAAGTGAAGTATCAGGCTTAATTGATTCGGGGTAGTAACCACCGTAACAACCAAGCTACTCCCCTGCTTTTTTGTGGATGCAAATCCTTTTATCCACATTTCCTCTATGAAGCACTGGTTGAGGAAGCCACGACAGGAGCGTGGGTCCCCGTTGTATTGAGGAGGTGCAGGGAGCGCCAACGATGCTTTGGGTAGCATAGAGGCCAATAGACCCACGGGATTGGCCAGAGCTGTATCACGCAGCTGGGAATGAAGCTCTTCCACCAAAGAGGCTAGTGATTCCAAAGCCCTACAATGTTCTTGGACTGTGGCAGCCAAACCTGGTAGGGCCCTGGAGGCAGGAGACTCCGCCGAGTCCAAGGCCTTGGCAACCTGTTGTGCTTGGAGGTAGACCCTTGTCTTGGAACAATGTAGAATGGCTCCCTGGAGGAGACAGAGGCCAGGATGAACTTCACCACTGGAAGCCTGCGGTCCCCCCGGGTGGAGCCCGTAGGGACCCGGGTGGCTTGGACTTAGGTGGGCCTCACAGGGTCTCCCGGAGAGGTAGTAGAGAGGCGTGCCCACGAGCAGCAAGGGAGCGCGGTCGGTCACTAGGCTGTAGGTCTGGAGAACCAAGGAAGGCCAGTACAGCATAGGCGATGACAAGGCAAGGGACAAAGCCAGAATCAGGAGACGTCAATACCAGCCGGGGTCAGAATCTGAGGATCAGTCCGAGGAGTAGTCAATGAAGTCAGGTTCCAGAGGTCAAGTTCCAGAGGTCAGATGAGGTCAGGATCCAGGCAGCGAGCAGAATGGTCAAGGAACAGGCCAAGGTCAGTACCTGAGAGACAGTCCGAGGGTACTACCTGGGGAGACAGGACAGACAGAGAGTGGAACAGAAGGACGCTGGAACAGAAGGATGCTGGACTAGGCTGGAACAGTAGGACCCTGGAACAGTAGGACGCTGGAAGAAGGCTGGAACAAGACTGGAACAAGACTGTGAATGCAGAGGCAAACTAGTACACTTACAGTGCCAACCCGATTGCCAAGGCAAGGAAGTGCAGGCAGGGACTTCCTTATATTGTACGTTCAATCAGGATGCGCCGCGGAGCTAGGACCCACCCCTGGCCCTACAAGAGACCGGGCAGTCCGCGCGCATGCGTAGTGGCGTGGCCAATGCCACCGAGGACGCTGAATTCCGGCGTGAGGCCTAGTGCGCAGTGGAAGGCCCGGCGACCACTGCCGCGGGATGCCAAGGCTTGGAGGTGCTCGCGGCTGCCACTGGGGAGGCCGACCCGGGACCTGCAGAGGAGCTAGCGAGGTGAGCAGGCCTGTGCCCGGGCCGGGCGCGGAAGGAGTGCGCAACATTCATTTAGCCGGGGGGAAGTATAACTTCCCAGGCCCTTTGCTTGGACATGTCCATGGAAGCTTCAAACCAGATATTTCACCACTGCTTTTCATTGATGTGGAAAGGGGTCTTCAGGAGGAGATAAATAGACACCATGGAAAAGAAAGAAAAATACACTTTCCACTCAGTGTCCTATGATCCCAATGAAATAAAGTATTCTTTGAATCCAAATTGGTGTTCAACAAAAATTTACTTTAGCTTGAAAATCTAAATCCAGGCAATAATTTTAAAGATCAAAACAGCATAAGAAAAAAATCAGTATTAGTAAAGCCATTGTTTTCTTGTCAATTGCCACTTCTTGTAGTTCTTTTCTCTCTTGCACCAGCATCGATGTCCAACAATCCATCCCCTCAAAGGAGACATTTAGGGAGGAGGTTCTGAAAACGAAATTTAGGCTTTCAGGTAGAACAATGAAATCCAGAACTTCCAGAGTAGTATTCTCAGAAATGCTCCCTGTTATATGCACAGGACCCCAGAAGCAGGCACAGCTCCAGAGTTTCAATGCATGTATGAGAGGATGGAACAGGGAAGAAGGCTTTAGATTTATTAAGAACTGGGCAACATTCTGTGAAAAAGGGAGCTTATTCCAAAAAGATAGGCTCCACCTCAACCAAGGTGGAACCTGTCTTATGGAGCTAGCGTTCAAAAAGAAGACAGAGCAGTTTTTAAACTAAATCACGGGGAAAATCCACTAGCTGCTTAGGAGTGCATAATTTGCATTAAGGTATCTTCAAATGATACTGGTAGAATGGAAAATTTCTGATATCCCAATAGAGAGGTTGTGATAGTCACAGGTGCATTTAAATAGTACTAATTAATTCCCAGATTACCATTTCAACTGCTAGGTAAGTTGTGGGTACAATTTAAAAACTTACTTTGCTGTCTGAATGCAAATAGCAGAAGTCTTAAAAAAGACTGGAGAATTAGAATGTATAACACTAAACACAGATGTAGACATAATAGATACCTGAGAGACCTAGTGAAAAGAGGATAACCAATAAGACACTTTAATACCAGGGTACAAATTATATCAAAATTAAAGGCCAGGTCAAATTGGTAGAGAGATGGGGTTATATATGTTAAGTATGGCATAGAGTGAAATAGGATAAAAGCCCTGCACAAACAAAATGTAATGTGGAATCTCAATGGATAAAAATTCCATGTGTGATGAAGAAAAGTATAGTGGTGGGTGAGCAAATGATATGCTAACAAAAATTAGAGCAACTAACAAAAATTAGGCAGCACAATAAGAATGGGAAATTTCAATTACCCCAATATTGATTGCACAAATGTCTTATCGGGACATGCTAGGGAGGTAAAGTTTCATGAAGCACCTGGTTCTGGAACTGACAACAGAAGGGACTACTCTAGATCTAATCTTCACTGCGACACAGGATCTTATGCAAGAAATAATTATGGTGGACATTAAGGAAAACTACTGTAATAGCATTTGTCTTTGAAAAAGGAGACTATAATAAAATGAGAACTTACTAAAAGGAGTGGTTGCAAAGGTTACAAGTTTTCATGGAGTGTAGATGCTGTTTAAAAACACTAACTTGGAAGTCAAAATTAAATGAGTTGATATTCAAACTCCATTTAGATGGATAATTAAAAGTTACCCATCTAAATGGCAAAACCGACATATTCAGCCACTTATCCGGCTAAATTCTAGCCAGATAACTAGTTATCCAACAGAAGTTAGCTGGATAAGTGGGGGCCATTCTGGGGCCATTCCGGGGAGGAGCAATGTTAGCTGGATAAGTTATCCAGCTAACTCTTTTTGGGCCACAGACCTGTCCTAAAGAGAGCCAGAAAAACATATCTAATTGGCAGATGAAATTTAATGTGGACAAATGAAAAGTGATACATTTAGGAATGGATAATCCAAACTATAGGCACAAAATGCTGGGTTCCATATTAGGCATCACCACCCAGGAAAAGGATCTTGGAATCATTTAAGTGAATTTTAAAAGCCCAACACAAGCCGAAATTAGGGGATGCATGAATATGTCAGGCCAGCACGTGCAGAGCAGATTTTAAAAGCCGCCCGATTTGCACGTATCTCCCACAGTGCATACCTATTGAAACTTCTCAAAAAGGGATGGAGCATGGACATGGTCTGGGCAGTACATGGGCAGTTCGAGACTTTAACCAGATATTTGTACATAAATACTTTCACGATCCAGCCACACCAAGGTCCCCTGTCACGTAAATTTATTTCTACTCTGGATGGCATGTAAGTACAAGAAAATATAAAGAGCCATTTCAAAGGGATGTTAAAGGTCTGGGGTAACTGGGGTGTGTGTACAGGCTATCAAATCAAGGGGGTTGGAAGGACCTAGTTGGTAACTGGGTGAACTGGGGAGGAACTGGTAAAATAGGCAATAGCATCGGCACATACCCCTTTTAAAATTTCCTCACTTATGCGGTAGAAGTGGCTTTTACGCACATAGGTGCATGTCCACTTAAAATTGGGTGCACTTGTATACGCAGCCAGGCTATTTTATAACATGTATATAGAAATGAAACATAGAAACATAGAAATGACGGCAGAAGAAGACCAAACGGCCCATCCAGTCTGCCCAGCAAGCTTCACACTTTTTCTTTCTCATAATTATCTGTTTCTCTTGGCTCTTAGTAACCTTTTGGTTCTATTTCCCTTCCACCCCCACCATTAATGTAGAGAGCAGTGTTGGAACTGCATCTAAGTGAAATATCTAGCTTAATTAGTTAGGGGTAGTAACCACCACAATAAGCAAGCTACCCTCATGCTTATTTGTTTACCCAGACTATGTAATTCAGTCCTTGTTGGTTGTTGTCTGTATATAGATCCACTTTTCTTCATCCCCCCTGCCGTTGAAACAGAGAGCTATGCTGGATATGCGTGAAGTATTGGTCTTTCTCCCCTGTCGTTGAAGCAGAGAGCTATGTTGGATATGCGTGAAGTATCGGTCTTTCTCCCCTGCCGTTGCAGCAGAGAGCTATGCTGGATATGCATGCGTATACCTGCAAATATTATAAAATGGCCGCCTGCTGACGAACGCGTGCATATGTGCATCCACATGCCAGTTTAAAAGTTATTGTCATTGCGCACAGTACTTTGAAATCTTTGGCCCAATGTGCAGCGGCAGTCAAAAATGCAAATAGAATGTTAGGTATGATTAGAAAAGAAATGGAAATTAAAACAGAGGATATCATAATGCCTCTGTATCACTCTATGGTGTGACTGTACATGGTGCAGTTCTGGTCATCTCATCTTAAAAAAGATATGGCAGAACTAGGAAAGGCTCAAAAAGTCCAAAAAATAAATTGTTTCTATAATAAAGCCACAGCATCAAACACAGAGCATTTAAATTCAATAACCTGTCTCTTGCCATGCAGTGGGCTACAGGCGGTGTCAGAAATAACATCAACTCATTAATCAGTGCTGTAAAAAAATTTTGAGCATAGTGTATTTGTTTTTGCCTATCAGCAAATGATTGATGAGTTGGTGTTATTCTGACACCGTCTGTAGCCCATTGCGTGGCAAGAGACAGGTTATTGAATTTAAACACTCGGTGTCTGATGCTGTGGCTTTATTATAGAAACAATTCATTTTTTGGACTTTTTGAGCCTCTCTTTAAGTTTTGGTTAAATTAATTGCAAGATTCTATGTTTATGTTATACTTTTTCTTGTTTACTATCTATTGACAAATAATAGAAGAAGTCGCTCCTTTTTCTATATAAGTATAACTAAAAAAGGTACAGAGAAGGGTGACCAAAATGATAAAGGGGAATAAAACAGATTCCCATGTTGAGACCGCACCTTGAATACTGTGTACAATTCTGGTCACCGCATCTCAAAAAAGATATAGTTGCAATGGTAAAGGTACAGAGAAGGGCGACCAAAATAATAAGGGGAATGGAACAGCTCCCCTATGAGGAAGACTAAAGAGGTTAGGACTGTTCAGCTTGGAGAAGAGACGGCTGAGGGGGGATATAATAGAGGTCTTTAAAATCATGAGAGGTCTAGAATGGATAAATTTGAATCGGTTATTTACTCTATCGGATAATAGAAGGACTGGGGACAGTCCATGAAGTTAGCATGTGGCACATTTAAAACTAATCGGAGAAAGTTCTTTTTCATTCAATGCACAATTAAACTCTGGAATTTGTTGCCAGAGGATGTGGTTAGTGCAGTTAGTGTAGCTGGGTTTAAAAAAGGATTGGATAAGTTCTTGGAGAAGTCCATCACCTGCTATTAATTAAGTTGACTTAGAGAATAGCCACTGCTATTACTAGCAACAGTAGCATGGGATAGACTTAGGGGTAAATTTTAAAAAAATTGTGCATGCACGTCCATGTGCATGCGCTACCCGGTGCGCACATATGGACACGTGATTTTATAACATGTGTGCACTGGCTCGTGCCTGTTATAAAATGCCAGCTCGGCACTCGCAAGGGGGGGAAGATATATGCATTTACACACAGCGACACATCGGGGTCTTCCCCAATTCCCTCCCAGTCCACTCCAATTAAAGAGCAGACTGGGAGGGAATTTCCCAACCCTCTAGCCTGACCTCCCTTCCTCTTCCCCTATCCTGCCCTCCCCCAATCCCTATCCTAAATCCCCCCAAAATCTTTAACTTACCTTTTGCTCCTGCTTCTGAGCAGGAGCAAGTTGTGCGCAACGGCTCCTTGCTGGCACGTGATCCCGTGGCACAGCGGCAAATTGCTGCTGTGCGGGGTGCCTCTAGCCATGCCCCACCCCACCCCCCACACCGCCCCTTTCACTTACTCCGGGACTTACACGCATGGCTGGGCCCTTTGAAAATTGGCCCAGCGCATGTGAGGCCCTGCCACGCGCATAAATCGATTTAAAATCCGGCCCTTAGTTTTTGGGTACT